>NW_027517388.1:0-44335 GCF_048772815.1 Callospermophilus lateralis
TTGATGTAGCCTTAAGCAGAGACTGGCGAATAACTCATTCAATGAAAGGCGTTGGTAGGCTGCCAAAAAACTACAGTCTCCTGAAATCACAACATATATTTTTTCTTCCGACCTTCATGATAACTTCAAGTAATGAGCAGTACACCAATCAAACTTGGATGCCCAAGTTTCGTTCTCCTAGTTTGAAGCATTCGTTTGCAGGAAGAGTTTGAATTTTTAGGTTTCACTGCGTTTTCTTCTATATTGACAGATGCAGTTAGAACTCTAAATCAAACACGGTTTGTGCTAGCCTCTTGAAACTTGACACAATACAGTAGTTCTACGTTCTAACTCTAAGGTTTGTTTCCTCTTGATGTAGCCTTAAGCAGAGACTGGCGAATAACACATTCCATGAAAGGCATTGTTAAGCTTTCAAAAAACTACCATCTCCTGAAATCACAACATATATTTTTTCTTCCGAACTTCATGATACTTTCAAGTAATGAGCAGTACACCAATCAAACTTGGATGTCCAAGTTTCGTTCTCCTAGGTTGAAGCATTCGTTTGCAGGAAGAGATTGAATTTTTAGGTTTCACTGCGTTTTCTTCTATATTGACAGATGCAGTTAGAACTCTAAATCAAACACGGTTTGTGCTAGCCTCTTGAAACTTGACACAATACAGTAGTTCTACGTTCTAACTCTAAGGTTTGTTTCCTCTTGATGTAGCCTTAAGCAGAGACTGGCGAATAACTCATTCAATGAAAGGCGTTGGTAGGCTGCCAAAAAACTACAGTCTCCTGAAATCACAACATATATTTTTTCTTCCGACCTTCATGATAACTTCAAGTAATGAGCAGTACACCAATCAAACTTGGATGCCCAAGTTTCGTTCTCCTAGGTTGAAGCATTCGTTTGCAGGAAGAGTTTGAATTTTTAGGTTTCACTGCGTTTTCTTCTATAGTGACAGATGCAGTTAGAACTCTAAATCAAACACGGTTTGTGCTAGCCTCTTGAAACTTGACACAATACAGTAGTTCTACGTTCTAACTCTAAGGTTTGTTTCCTCTTGATGTAGCCTTAAGCAGAGACTGGCGAATAACACATTCCATGAAAGGCATTGTTAAGCTTTCAAAAAACTACCATCTCCTGAAATCACAACATATATTTTTTCTTCCGAACTTCATGATACTTTCAAGTAATGAGCAGTACACCAATCAAACTTGGATGTCCAAGTTTCGTTCTCCTACGTTGAAGCATTCGTTTGCAGGAAGAGTTTGAATTTTTAGGTTTCACTGCGTTTTCTTCTATAGTGACAGATGCAGTTAGAACTCTAAATCAAACACGGTTTGTGCTAGCCTCTTGAAACTTGACACAATACAGTAGTTCTACGTTCTAACTCTAAGGTTTGTTTCCTCTTGATGTAGCCTTAAGCAGAGACTGGCGAATAACTCATTCAATGAAAGGCGTTGGTAGGCTGCCAAAAAACTACAGTCTCCTGAAATCACAACATATATTTTTTCTTCCGACCTTCATGATAACTTCAAGTAATGAGCAGTACACCAATCAAACTTGAATGCCCAAGTTTCGTTCTCCTAGGTTGAAGCATTCGTTTGCAGGAAGAGTTTGAATTTTTAGGTTTCACTGCGTTTTCTTCTATATTGACAGATGCAGTTAGAACTCTAAATCAAACACGGTTTGTGCTAGCCTCTTGAAACTTGACACAATACAGTAGTTCTACGTTCTAACTCTAAGGTTTGTTTCCTCTTGATGTAGCCTTAAGCAGAGACTCCCGAATAACTCATTCAATGAAAGGCATTGTTAAGCTTTCAAAAAACTACCATCTCCTGAAATCACAACATATATTTTTTCTTCCGACCTTCATGATAACTTCAAGTAATGAGCAGTACACCAATCAAACTTGGATGCCCAAGTTTCGTTCTCCTAGTTTGAAGCATTCGTTTGCAGAAACAGTTTGAATTTTTAGGTTTCACTGCGTTTTCTTCTATATTGACAGATGCATTTAGAACTCTAAATAAAACACGGTTTGTGGTAGCTTCTTGAAACTTGACACAATACAGTAGTTCTACGTTCTAACTCTAAGATTTGTTTCCTCTTGATGTAGCCTTAAGCAGAGACTGGCGAATAACACATTCCATGAAAGGCATTGTTAAGCTTTCAAAAAACTACCATCTCCTGAAATCACAACATATATTTTTCTTCCGAACTTCATGATACTTTCAAGTAATGAGCAGTACACCAATCAAACTTGGATGTCCAAGTTTCGTTCTCCTAGGTTGAAGCATTCGTTTGCAGGAAGAGTTTGAATTTTTAGGTTTCACTGCGTTTTCTTCTATAGTGACAGATGCAGTTAGAACTCTAAATCAAACACGGTTTGTGCTAGCCTCTTGAAACTTGACACAATACAGTAGTTCTACGTTCTAACTCTAAGGTTTGTTTCCTCTTGATGTAGCCTTAAGCAGAGACTGGCGAATAACTCATTCAATGAAAGGCGTTGGTAGGCTGCCAAAAAACTACAGTCTCCTGAAATCACAACATATATTTTTTCTTCCGACCTTCATGATAACTTCAAGTAATGAGCAGTACACCAATCAAACTTGAATGCCCAAGTTTCGTTCTCCTAGGTTGAAGCATTCGTTTGCAGGAAGAGTTTGAATTTTTAGGTTTCACTGCGTTTTCTTCTATATTGACAGATGCAGTTAGAACTCTAAATCAAACACGGTTTGTGCTAGCCTCTTGAAACTTGACACAATACAGTAGTTCTACGTTCTAACTCTAAGGTTTGTTTCCTCTTGATGTAGCCTTAAGCAGAGACTCCCGAATAACTCATTCAATGAAAGGCATTGTTAAGCTTTCAAAAAACTACCATCTCCTGAAATCACAACATATATTTTTTCTTCCGACCTTCATGATAACTTCAAGTAATGAGCAGTACACCAATCAAACTTGGATGCCCAAGTTTCGTTCTCCTAGTTTGAAGCATTCGTTTGCAGAAACAGTTTGAATTTTCAGGTTTCACTGCGTTTTCTCCTATATTGACAGATGCAGTTAGAACTCTAAATAAAACACGGTTTGTGGTAGCTTCTTGAAACTTGACACAATACAGTAGTTCTACGTTCTAACTCTAAGATTTGTTTCCTCTTGATGTAGCCTTAAGCAGAGACTGGCGAATAACACATTCAATGAAAGTCATTGTTAAGCTTCCAAAAAACTACCATCTCCTGAAATCACAACATATATTTTTTCTTCCGAACTTCATGATACTTTCAAGTAATGAGCAGTACACCAATCAAACTTGGATGTCCAAGTTTCGTTCTCCTAGGTTGAAGCATTCGTTTGCAGGAAGAGTTTGAATTTCTAGGTTTCACTGCGTTTTCTTCTATAGTGACAGATGCAGTTAGAACTCTAAATCAAACACGGTTTGTACTAGCCTCTTGAAACTTGACACAATACAGTAGTTCTACGTTCTAACTCTAAGGTTTGTTTCCTCTTGATGTAGCCTTAAGCAGAGACTGGCGAATAACTCATTCAATGAAAGGCGTTGGTAGGCTGCCAAAAAACTACAGTCTCCTGAAATCACAACATATATTTTTTCTTCCGACCTTCATGATAACTTCAAGTAATGAGCAGTACACCAATCAAACTTGGATGCCCAAGTTTCGTTCTCCTAGGTTGAAGCATTCGTTTGCAGGAAGAGTTTGAATTTTTAGGTTTCACTGCGTTTTCTTCTATAGTGACAGATGCAGTTAGAACTCTAAATCAAACACGGTTTGTGCTAGCCTCTTGAAACTTGACACAATACAGTAGTTCTACGTTCTAACTCTAAGGTTTGTTTCCTCTTGATGTAGCCTTAAGCAGAGACTGGCGAATAACACATTCCATGAAAGGCATTGTTAAGCTTTCAAAAAACTACCATCTCCTGAAATCACAACATATATTTTTTCTTCCGAACTTCATGATACTTTCAAGTAATGAGCAGTACACCAATCAAACTTGGATGTCCAAGTTTCGTTCTCCTAGGTTGAAGCATTCGTTTCCAGGAAGAGATTGAATTTTTAGGTTTCACTGCGTTTTCTTCTATATTGACAGATGCAGTTAGAACTCTAAATCAAACACGGTTTGTGCTAGCCTCTTGAAACTTGACACAATACAGTAGTTCTACGTTCTAACTCTAAGGTTTGTTTCCTCTTGATGTAGCCTTAAGCAGAGACTGGCGAATAACACATTCAATGAAAGTCATTGTTAAGCTTCCAAAAAACTACAGTCTCCTGAAATCACAACATATATTTTTTCTTCCGACCTTCATGATAACTTCAAGTAATGAGCAGTACACCAATCAAACTTGGATGCCCAAGTTTCGTTCTCCTAGTTTGAAGCATTCGTTTGCAGGAAGAGTTTGAATTTTTAGGTTTCACTGCGTTTTCTTCTATATTGACAGATGCAGTTAGAACTCTAAATCAAACACGGTTTGTGCTAGCCTCTTGAAACTTGACACAATACAGTAGTTCTACGTTCTAACTCTAAGGTTTGTTTCCTCTTGATGTAGCCTTAAGCAGAGACTGGCGAATAACTCATTCAATGAAAGGCGTTGGTAGGCTGCCAAAAAACTACAGTCTCCTGAAATCACAACATATATTTTTTCTTCCGACCTTCATGATAACTTCAAGTAATGAGCAGTACACCAATCAAACTTGGATGCCCAAGTTTCGTTCTCCTAGGTTGAAGCATTCGTTTGCAGGAAGAGTTTGAATTTTTAGGTTTCACTGCGTTTTCTTCTATAGTGACAGATGCAGTTAGAACTCTAAATCAAACACGGTTTGTGCTAGCCTCTTGAAACTTGACACAATACAGTAGTTCTACGTTCTAACTCTAAGGTTTGTTTCCTCTTGATGTAGCCTTAAGCAGAGACTGGCGAATAACTCATTCAATGAAAGGCGTTGGTAGGCTGCCAAAAAACTACAGTCTCCTGAAATCACAACATATATTTTTTCTTCCGACCTTCATGATAACTTCAAGTAATGAGCAGTACACCAATCAAACTTGAATGCCCAAGTTTCGTTCTCCTAGGTTGAAGCATTCGTTTGCAGGAAGAGTTTGAATTTTTAGGTTTCACTGCGTTTTCTTCTATATTGACAGATGCAGTTAGAACTCTAAATCAAACACGGTTTGTGCTAGCCTCTTGAAACTTGACACAATACAGTAGTACTACGTTCTAACTCTAAGGTTTGTTTCCTCTTGATGTAGCCTTAAGCAGAGACTCCCGAATAACTCATTCAATGAAAGGCATTGTTAAGCTTTCAAAAAACTACCATCTCCTGAAATCACAACATATATTTTTTCTTCCGACCTTCATGATAACTTCAAGTAATGAGCAGTACACCAATCAAACTTGGATGCCCAAGTTTCGTTCTCCTACGTTGAAGCATTCGTTTGCAGAAACAGTTTGAATTTTCAGGTTTCACTGCGTTTTCTCCTATATTGACAGATGCAGTTAGAACTCTAAATAAAACACGGTTTGTGGTAGCTTCTTGAAACTTGACACAATACAGTAGTTCTACGTTCTAACTCTAAGATTTGTTTCCTCTTGATGTAGCCTTAAGCAGAGACTGGCGAATAACACATTCAATGAAAGTCATTGTTAAGCTTCCAAAAAACTACCATCTCCTGAAATCACAACATATATTTTTTCTTCCGAACTTCATGATACTTTCAAGTAATGAGCAGTACACCAATCAAACTTGGATGTCCAAGTTTCGTTCTCCTAGGTTGAAGCATTCGTTTGCAGGAAGAGTTTGAATTTCTAGGTTTCACTGCGTTTTCTTCTATAGTGACAGATGCAGTTAGAACTCTAAATCAAACACGGTTTGTGCTAGCCTCTTGAAACTTGACACAATACAGTAGTTCTACGTTCTAACTCTAAGGTTTGTTTTCTCTTGATGTAGCCTTAAGCAGAGACTGGCGAATAACTCATTCAATGAAAGGCGTTGGTAGGCTGCCAAAAAACTACAGTCTCCTGAAATCACAACATATATTTTTTCTTCCGACCTTCATGATAACTTCAAGTAATGAGCAGTACACCAATCAAACTTGGATGCCCAAGTTTCGTTCTCCTAGGTTGAAGCATTCGTTTGCAGGAAGAGTTTGAATTTTTAGGTTTCACTGCGTTTTCTTCTATATTGACAGATGCAGTTAGAACTCTAAATCAAACACGGTTTGTGCTAGCCTCTTGAAACTTGACACAATACAGTAGTTCTACGTTCTAACTCTAAGGTTTGTTTCCTCTTGATGTAGCCTTAAGCAGAGACTGGCGAATAACACATTCCATGAAAGGCATTGTTAAGCTTTCAAAAAACTACCATCTCCTGAAATCACAACATATATTTTTTCTTCCGAACTTCATGATACTTTCAAGTAATGAGCAGTACACCAATCAAACTTGGATGTCCAAGTTTCGTTCTCCTAGGTTGAAGCATTCGTTTGCAGGAAGAGATTGAATTTTTAGGTTTCACTGCGTTTTCTTCTATATTGACAGATGCAGTTAGAACTCTAAATCAAACACGGTTTGTGCTAGCCTCTTGAAACTTGACACAATACAGTAGTTCTACGTTCTAACTCTAAGGTTTGTTTCCTCTTGATGTAGCCTTAAGCAGAGACTGGCGAATAACTCATTCAATGAAAGGCGTTGGTAGGCTTCCAAAAAACTACAGTCTCCTGAAATCACAACATATATTTTTTCTTCCGACCTTCATGATAACTTCAAGTAATGAGCAGTACACCAATAAAACTTGGATGCCCAAGTTTCGTTCTCCTAGGTTGAAGCATTCGGTTGCAGGAAGAGTTTGAATTTTTAGGTTTCACTGCGTTTTCTTCTATAGTGACAGATGCAGTTAGAACTCTAAATCAAACACGGTTTGTGCTAGCCTCTTGAAACTTGACACAATACAGTAGTTCTACGTTCTAACTCTAAGGTTTGTTTCCTCTTGATGTAGCCTTAAGCAGAGACTGGCGAATAACACATTCCATGAAAGGCATTGTTAAGCTTTCAAAAAACTACCATCTCCTGAAATCACAACATATATTTTTTCTTCCGACCTTCATGATAACTTCAAGTAATGAGCAGTACACCAATCAAACTTGGATGTCCAAGTTTCGTTCTCCTAGGTTGAAGCATTCGTTTGCAGGAAGAGATTGAATTTTTAGGTTTCACTGCGTTTTCTTCTATATTGACAGATGCAGTTAGAACTCTAAATCAAACACGGTTTGTGCTAGCCTCTTGAAACTTGACACAATACAGTAGTTCTACGTTCTAACTCTAAGGTTTGTTTCCTCTTGATGTAGCCTTAAGCAGAGACTGGCGAATAACTCATTCAATGAAAGGCGTTGGTAGGCTGCCAAAAAACTACAGTCTCCTGAAATCACAACATATATTTTTTCTTCCGACCTTCATGATAACTTCAAGTAATGAGCAGTACACCAATCAAACTTGGATGCCCAAGTTTCGTTCTCCTAGTTTGAAGCATTCGTTTGCAGGAAGAGTTTGAATTTTTAGGTTTCACTGCGTTTTCTTCTATATTGACAGATGCAGTTAGAACTCTAAATCAAACACGGTTTGTGCTAGCCTCTTGAAACTTGACACAATACAGTAGTTCTACGTTCTAACTCTAAGGTTTGTTTCCTCTTGATGTAGCCTTAAGCAGAGACTGGCGAATAACACATTCCATGAAAGGCATTGTTAAGCTTTCAAAAAACTACCATCTCCTGAAATCACAACATATATTTTTTCTTCCGAACTTCATGATACTTTCAAGTAATGAGCAGTACACCAATCAAACTTGGATGTCCAAGTTTCGTTCTCCTAGGTTGAAGCATTCGTTTGCAGGAAGAGATTGAATTTTTAGGTTTCACTGCGTTTTCTTCTATATTGACAGATGCAGTTAGAACTCTAAATCAAACACGGTTTGTGCTAGCCTCTTGAAACTTGACACAATACAGTAGTTCTACGTTCTAACTCTAAGGTTTGTTTCCTCTTGATGTAGCCTTAAGCAGAGACTGGCGAATAACTCATTCAATGAAAGGCGTTGGTAGGCTGCCAAAAAACTACAGTCTCCTGAAATCACAACATATATTTTTTCTTCCGACCTTCATGATAACTTCAAGTAATGAGCAGTACACCAATCAAACTTGGATGCCCAAGTTTCGTTCTCCTAGTTTGAAGCATTCGTTTGCAGGAAGAGTTTGAATTTTTAGGTTTCACTGCGTTTTCTTCTATATTGACAGATGCAGTTAGAACTCTAAATCAAACACGGTTTGTGCTAGCCTCTTGAAACTTGACACAATACAGTAGTTCTACGTTCTAACTCTAAGGTTTGTTTCCTCTTGATGTAGCCTTAAGCAGAGACTGGCGAATAACACATTCCATGAAAGGCATTGTTAAGCTTTCAAAAAACTACCATCTCCTGAAATCACAACATATATTTTTTCTTCCGAACTTCATGATACTTTCAAGTAATGAGCAGTACACCAATCAAACTTGGATGTCCAAGTTTCGTTCTCCTAGGTTGAAGCATTCGTTTGCAGGAAGAGATTGAATTTTTAGGTTTCACTGCGTTTTCTTCTATATTGACAGATGCAGTTAGAACTCTAAATCAAACACGGTTTGTGCTAGCCTCTTGAAACTTGACACAATACAGTAGTTCTACGTTCTAACTCTAAGGTTTGTTTCCTTTTGATGTAGCCTTAAGCAGAGACTGGCGAATAACTCATTCAATGAAAGGCGTTGGTAGGCTGCCAAAAAACTACAGTCTCCTGAAATCACAACATATATTTTTTCTTCCGACCTTCATGATAACTTCAAGTAATGAGCAGTACACCAATCAAATTTGGATGTCCAAGTTTCGTTCTCCTACGTTGAAGCATTCGTTTGCAGAAACAGTTTGAATTTTCAGGTTTCACTGCGTTTTCTCCTATATTGACAGATGCAGTTAGAACTCTAAATAAAACACGGTTTGTGGTAGCTTCTTGAAACTTGACACAATACAGTAGTTCTACGTTCTAACTCGAAGATTTGTTTCCTCTTGATGTAGCCTTAAGCAGAGAATGGCGAATAACACATTCAATGAAAGGCATTGTTAAGCTTTCAAAAAACTACCATCTCCTGAAAACACAACATATATTTTTTCTTCCGAACTTCATGATACTTTCAAGTAATGAGCAGTACACCAATCAAACTTGGATGTCCAAGTTTCGTTCTCCTAGGTTGAAGCATTCGTTTGCAGGAAGAGTTTGAATTTTTAGGTTTCACTGCGTTTTCTTCTATAGTGACAGATGCAGTTAGAACTCTAAATCAAACACGGTTTGTGCTAGCCTCTTGAAACTTGACACAATACAGTAGTTCTACGTTCTAACTCTAAGGTTTGTTTCCTCTTGATGTAGCCTTAAGCAGAGACTGGCGAATAACTCATTCAATGAAAGGCGTTGGTAGGCTGCCAAAAAACTACAGTCTCCTGAAATCACAACATATATTTTTTCTTCCGACCTTCATGATAACTTCAAGTAATGAGCAGTACACCAATCAAACTTGGATGCCCAAGTTTCGTTCTCCTAGGTTGAAGCATTCGTTTGCAGGAAGAGTTTGAATTTTTAGGTTTCACTGCGTTTTCTTCTATATTGACAGATGCAGTTAGAACTCTAAATCAAACACGGTTTGTGCTAGCCTCTTGAAACTTGACACAATACAGTAGTTCTACGTTCTAACTCTAAGGTTTGTTTCCTCTTGATGTAGCCTTAAGCAGAGACTCCCGAATAACTCATTCAATGAAAGGCATTGTTAAGCTTTCAAAAAACTACCATCTCCTGAAATCACAACATATATTTTTTCTTCCGACCTTCATGATAACTTCAAGTAATGAGCAGTACACCAATCAAACTTGGATGCCCAAGTTTCGTTCTCCTACGTTGAAGCATTCGTTTGCAGAAACAGTTTGAATTTTCAGGTTTCACTGCGTTTTCTCCTATATTGACAGATGCAGTTAGAACTCTAAATCAAACACGGTTTGTGCTAGCCTCTTGAAACTTGACACAATACAGTAGTTCTACGTTCTAACTCTAAGGTTTGTTTCCTCTTGATGTAGCCTTAAGCAGAGACTGGCGAATAACACATTCCATGAAAGGCATTGTTAAGCTTTCAAAAAACTACCATCTCCTGAAATCACAACATATATTTTTTCTTCCGAACTTCATGATACTTTCAAGTAATGAGCAGTACACCAATCAAACTTGGATGTCCAAGTTTCGTTCTCCTAGGTTGAAGCATTCGTTTGCAGGAAGAGATTGAATTTTTAGGTTTCACTGCGTTTTCTTCTATATTGACAGATGCAGTTAGAACTCTAAATCAAACACGGTTTGTGCTAGCCTCTTGAAACTTGACACAATACAGTAGTTCTACGTTCTAACTCTAAGGTTTGTTTCCTTTTGATGTAGCCTTAAGCAGAGACTGGCGAATAACTCATTCAATGAAAGGCGTTGGTAGGCTGCCAAAAAACTACAGTCTCCTGAAATCACAACATATATTTTTTCTTCCGACCTTCATGATAACTTCAAGTAATGAGCAGTACACCAATCAAATTTGGATGTCCAAGTTTCGTTCTCCTACGTTGAAGCATTCGTTTGCAGAAACAGTTTGAATTTTCAGGTTTCACTGCGTTTTCTCCTATATTGAGAGATGCAGTTAGAACTCTAAATAAAACACGGTTTGTGGTAGCTTCTTGAAACTTGACACAATACAGTAGTTCTACGTTCTAACTCTAAGGTTTGTTTCCTCTTGATGTAGCCTTAAGCAGAGAATGGCGAATAACACATTCAATGAAAGGCATTGTTAAGCTTTCAAAAAACTACCATCTCCTGAAATCACAACATATATTTTTTCTTCCGAACTTCATGATACTTTCAAGTAATGAGCAGTACACCAATCAAACTTGGATGTCCAAGTTTCGTTCTCCTAGGTTGAAGCATTCGTTTGCAGGAAGAGTTTGAATTTTTAGGTTTCACTGCGTTTTCTTCTATAGTGACAGAGGCAGTTAGAACTCTAAATCAAACACGGTTTGTGCTAGCCTCTTGAAACTTGACACAATACAGTAGTTCTACGTTCTAACTCTAAGGTTTGTTTCCTCTTGATGTAGCCTTAAGCAGAGACTGGCGAATAACTCATTCAATGAAAGGCGTTGGTAGGCTGCCAAAAAACTACAGTCTCCTGAAATCACAACATATATTTTTTCTTCCGACCTTCATGATAACTTCAAGTAATGAGCAGTACACCAATCAAACTTGGATGCCCAAGTTTCGTTCTCCTACGTTGAAGCATTCGTTTGCAGAAACAGTTTGAATTTTCAGGTTTCACTGCGTTTTCTCCTATATTGACAGATGCAGTTAGAACTCTAAATAAAACACGGTTTGTGGTAGCTTCTTGAAACTTGACACAATACAGTAGTTCTACGTTCTAACTCTAAGATTTGTTTCCTCTTGATGTAGCCTTAAGCAGAGAATGGCGAATAACACATTCAATGAAAGGCATTGTTAAGCTTTCAAAAAACTACCATCTCCTGAAATCACAACATATATTTTTTCTTCCGAACTTCATGATACTTTCAAGTAATGAGCAGTACACCAATCAAACTTGGATGTCCAAGTTTCGTTCTCCTAGGTTGAAGCATTCGTTTGAAGGAAGAGTTTGAATTTTTAGGTTTCACTGCGTTTTCTTCTATATTGACAGATGCAGTTAGAACTCTAAATCAAACACGGTTTGTGCTAGCCTCTTGAAACTTGACACAATACAGTAGTTCTACGTTCTAACTCTAAGGTTTGTTTCCTCTTGATGTAGCCTTAAGCAGAGACTGGCGAATAACACATTCCATGAAAGGCATTGTTAAGCTTTCAAAAAACTACCATCTCCTGAAATCACAACATATATTTTTTCTTCCGAACTTCATGATACTTTCAAGTAATGAGCAGTACACCAATCAAACTTGGATGTCCAAGTTTCGTTCTCCTAGGTTGAAGCATTCGTTTGCAGGAAGAGATTGAATTTTTAGGTTTCACTGCGTTTTCTTCTATATTGACAGATGCAGTTAGAACTCTAAATCAAACACGGTTTGTGCTAGCCTCTTGAAACTTGACACAATACAGTAGTTCTACGTTCTAACTCTAAGGCTTGTTTCCTCTTGATGTAGCCTTAAGCAGAGACTGGCGAATAACTCATTCAATGAAAGGCGTTGGTAGGCTGCCAAAAAACTACAGTCTCCTGAAATCACAACATATATTTTTTCTTCCGACCTTCATGATAACTTCAAGTAATGAGCAGTACACCAATCAAACTTGGATGCCCAAGTTTCGTTCTCCTAGGTTGAAGCATTCTTTTGCAGGAAGAGTTTGAATTTTTAGGTTTCACTGCGTTTTCTTCTATAGTGACAGATGCAGTTAGAACTCTAAATCAAACACGGTTTGTGCTAGCCTCTTGAAACTTGACACAATACAGTAGTTCTACGTTCTAACTCTAAGGTTTGTTTCCTCTTGATGTAGCCTTAAGCAGAGACTGGCGAATAACTCATTCAATGAAAGGCGTTGGTAGGCTGCCAAAAAACTACAGTCTCCTGAAATCACAACATATATTTTTTCTTCCGACCTTCATGATAACTTCAAGTAATGAGCAGTACACCAATCAAACTTGGATGCCCAAGTTTCGTTCTCCTAGTTTGAAGCATTCGTTTGCAGGAAGAGTTTGAATTTTTAGGTTTCACTGCGTTTTCTTCTATATTGACAGATGCAGTTAGAACTCTAAATCAAACACGGTTTGTGCTAGCCTCTTGAAACTTGACACAATACAGTAGTTCTACGTTCTAACTCTAAGGTTTGTTTCCTCTTGATGTAGCCTTAAGCAGAGACTCCCGAATAACTCATTCAATGAAAGGCATTGTTAAGCTTTCAAAAAACTACCATCTCCTGAAATCACAACATATATTTTTTCTTCCGACCTTCATGATAACTTCAAGTAATGAGCAGTACACCAATCAAACTTGGATGCCCAAGTTTCGTTCTCCTACGTTGAAGCATTCGTTTGCAGAAACAGTTTGAATTTTCAGGTTTCACTGCGTTTTCTCCTATATTGACAGATGCAGTTAGAACTCTAAATCAAACACGGTTTGTGCTAGCCTCTTGAAACTTGACACAATACAGTAGTTCTACGTTCTAACTCTAAGGTTTGTTTCCTCTTGATGTAGCCTTAAGCAGAGACTGGCGAATAACACATTCCATGAAAGGCATTGTTAAGCTTTCAAAAAACTACCATCTCCTGAAATCACAACATATATTTTTTCTTCCGAACTTCATGATACTTTCAAGTAATGAGCAGTACACCAATCAAACTTGGATGTCCAAGTTTCGTTCTCCTAGGTTGAAGCATTCGTTTGCAGGAAGAGATTGAATTTTTAGGTTTCACTGCGTTTTCTTCTATATTGACAGATGCAGTTAGAACTCTAAATCAAACACGGTTTGTGCTAGCCTCTTGAAACTTGACACAATACAGTAGTTCTACGTTCTAACTCTAAGGTTTGTTTCCTCTTGATGTAGCCTTAAGCAGAGACTGGCGAATAACTCATTCAATGAAAGGCGTTGGTAGGCTGCCAAAAAACTACAGTCTCCTGAAATCACAACATATATTTTTTCTTCCGACCTTCATGATAACTTCAAGTAATGAGCAGTACACCAATCAAACTTGGATGCCCAAGTTTCGTTCTCCTAGTTTGAAGCATTCGTTTGCAGGAAGAGTTTGAATTTTTAGGTTTCACTGCGTTTTCTTCTATATTGACAGATGCAGTTAGAACTCTAAATCAAACACGGTTTGTGCTAGCCTCTTGAAACTTGACACAATACAGTAGTTCTACGTTCTAACTCTAAGGTTTGTTTCCTCTTGATGTAGCCTTAAGCAGAGACTGGCGAATAACACATTCCATGAAAGGCATTGTTAAGCTTTCAAAAAACTACCATCTCCTGAAATCACAACATATATTTTTTCTTCCGAACTTCATGATACTTTCAAGTAATGAGCAGTACACCAATCAAACTTGGATGTCCAAGTTTCGTTCTCCTAGGTTGAAGCATTCGTTTGCAGGAAGAGATTGAATTTTTAGGTTTCACTGCGTTTTCTTCTATATTGACAGATGCAGTTAGAACTCTAAATCAAACACGGTTTGTGCTAGCCTCTTGAAACTTGACACAATACAGTAGTTCTACGTTCTAACTCTAAGGTTTGTTTCCTCTTGATGTAGCCTTAAGCAGAGACTGGCGAATAACTCATTCAATGAAAGGCGTTGGTAGGCTGCCAAAAAACTACAGTCTCCTGAAATCACAACATATATTTTTTCTTCCGACCTTCATGATAACTTCAAGTAATGAGCAGTACACCAATCAAACTTGGATGCCCAAGTTTCGTTCTCCTAGGTTGAAGCATTCGTTTGCAGGAAGAGTTTGAATTTTTAGGTTTCACTGCGTTTTCTTCTATAGTGACAGATGCAGTTAGAACTCTAAATCAAACACGGTTTGTGCTAGCCTCTTGAAACTTGACACAATACAGTAGTTCTACGTTCTAACTCTAAGGTTTGTTTCCTCTTGATGTAGCCTTAAGCAGAGACTGGCGAATAACACATTCCATGAAAGGCATTGTTAAGCTTTCAAAAAACTACCATCTCCTGAAATCACAACATATATTTTTTCTTCCGAACTTCATGATACTTTCAAGTAATGAGCAGTACACCAATCAAACTTGGATGTCCAAGTTTCGTTCTCCTACGTTGAAGCATTCGTTTGCAGGAAGAGTTTGAATTTTTAGGTTTCACTGCGTTTTCTTCTATAGTGACAGATGCAGTTAGAACTCTAAATCAAACACGGTTTGTGCTAGCCTCTTGAAACTTGACACAATACAGTAGTTCTACGTTCTAACTCTAAGGTTTGTTTCCTCTTGATGTAGCCTTAAGCAGAGACTGGCGAATAACTCATTCAATGAAAGGCGTTGGTAGGCTGCCAAAAAACTACAGTCTCCTGAAATCACAACATATATTTTTTCTTCCGACCTTCATGATAACTTCAAGTAATGAGCAGTACACCAATCAAACTTGAATGCCCAAGTTTCGTTCTCCTAGGTTGAAGCATTCGTTTGCAGGAAGAGTTTGAATTTTTAGGTTTCACTGCGTTTTCTTCTATATTGACAGATGCAGTTAGAACTCTAAATCAAACACGGTTTGTGCTAGCCTCTTGAAACTTGACACAATACAGTAGTTCTACGTTCTAACTCTAAGGTTTGTTTCCTCTTGATGTAGCCTTAAGCAGAGACTCCCGAATAACTCATTCAATGAAAGGCATTGTTAAGCTTTCAAAAAACTACCATCTCCTGAAATCACAACATATATTTTTTCTTCCGACCTTCATGATAACTTCAAGTAATGAGCAGTACACCAATCAAACTTGGATGCCCAAGTTTCGTTCTCCTAGTTTGAAGCATTCGTTTGCAGAAACAGTTTGAATTTTTAGGTTTCACTGCGTTTTCTTCTATATTGACAGATGCATTTAGAACTCTAAATAAAACACGGTTTGTGGTAGCTTCTTGAAACTTGACACAATACAGTAGTTCTACGTTCTAACTCTAAGATTTGTTTCCTCTTGATGTAGCCTTAAGCAGAGAATGGCGAATAACACATTCAATGAAAGGCATTGTTAAGCTTTCAAAAAACTACCATCTCCTGAAATCACAACATATATTTTTCTTCCGAACTTCATGATACTTTCAAGTAATGAGCAGTACACCAATCAAACTTGGATGTCCAAGTTTCGTTCTCCTAGGTTGAAGCATTCGTTTGCAGGAAGAGTTTGAATTTTTAGGTTTCACTGCGTTTTCTTCTATAGTGACAGATGCAGTTAGAACTCTAAATCAAACACGGTTTGTGCTAGCCTCTTGAAACTTGACACAATACAGTAGTTCTACGTTCTAACTCTAAGGTTTGTTTCCTCTTGATGTAGCCTTAAGCAGAGACTGGCGAATAACTCATTCAATGAAAGGCGTTGGTAGGCTGCCAAAAAACTACAGTCTCCTGAAATCACAACATATATTTTTTCTTCCGACCTTCATGATAACTTCAAGTAATGAGCAGTACACCAATCAAACTTGAATGCCCAAGTTTCGTTCTCCTAGGTTGAAGCATTCGTTTGCAGGAAGAGTTTGAATTTTTAGGTTTCACTGCGTTTTCTTCTATATTGACAGATGCAGTTAGAACTCTAAATCAAACACGGTTTGTGCTAGCCTCTTGAAACTTGACACAATACAGTAGTTCTACGTTCTAACTCTAAGGTTTGTTTCCTCTTGATGTAGCCTTAAGCAGAGACTCCCGAATAACTCATTCAATGAAAGGCATTGTTAAGCTTTCAAAAAACTACCATCTCCTGAAATCACAACATATATTTTTTCTTCCGACCTTCATGATAACTTCAAGTAATGAGCAGTACACCAATCAAACTTGGATGCCCAAGTTTCGTTCTCCTAGTTTGAAGCATTCGTTTGCAGAAACAGTTTGAATTTTCAGGTTTCACTGCGTTTTCTCCTATATTGACAGATGCAGTTAGAACTCTAAATAAAACACGGTTTGTGGTAGCTTCTTGAAACTTGACACAATACAGTAGTTCTACGTTCTAACTCTAAGATTTGTTTCCTCTTGATGTAGCCTTAAGCAGAGACTGGCGAATAACACATTCAATGAAAGTCATTGTTAAGCTTCCAAAAAACTACCATCTCCTGAAATCACAACATATATTTTTTCTTCCGAACTTCATGATACTTTCAAGTAATGAGCAGTACACCAATCAAACTTGGATGTCCAAGTTTCGTTCTCCTAGGTTGAAGCATTCGTTTGCAGGAAGAGTTTGAATTTCTAGGTTTCACTGCGTTTTCTTCTATAGTGACAGATGCAGTTAGAACTCTAAATCAAACACGGTTTGTACTAGCCTCTTGAAACTTGACACAATACAGTAGTTCTACGTTCTAACTCTAAGGTTTGTTTCCTCTTGATGTAGCCTTAAGCAGAGACTGGCGAATAACTCATTCAATGAAAGGCGTTGGTAGGCTGCCAAAAAACTACAGTCTCCTGAAATCACAACATATATTTTTTCTTCCGACCTTCATGATAACTTCAAGTAATGAGCAGTACACCAATCAAACTTGGATGCCCAAGTTTCGTTCTCCTAGGTTGAAGCATTCGTTTGCAGGAAGAGTTTGAATTTTTAGGTTTCACTGCGTTTTCTTCTATATTGACAGATGCAGTTAGAACTCTAAATCAAACACGGTTTGTGCTAGCCTCTTGAAACTTGACACAATACAGTAGTTCTACGTTCTAACTCTAAGGTTTGTTTCCTCTTGATGTAGCCTTAAGCAGAGACTGGCGAATAACACATTCCATGAAAGGCATTGTTAAGCTTTCAAAAAACTACCATCTCCTGAAATCACAACATATATTTTTTCTTCCGAACTTCATGATACTTTCAAGTAATGAGCAGTACACCAATCAAACTTGGATGTCCAAGTTTCGTTCTCCTAGGTTGAAGCATTCGTTTCCAGGAAGAGATTGAATTTTTAGGTTTCACTGCGTTTTCTTCTATATTGACAGATGCAGTTAGAACTCTAAATCAAACACGGTTTGTGCTAGCCTCTTGAAACTTGACACAATACAGTAGTTCTACGTTCTAACTCTAAGGTTTGTTTCCTCTTGATGTAGCCTTAAGCAGAGACTGGCGAATAACTCATTCAATGAAAGGCGTTGGTAGGCTGCCAAAAAACTACAGTCTCCTGAAATCACAACATATATTTTTTCTTCCGACCTTCATGATAACTTCAAGTAATGAGCAGTACACCAATCAAACTTGGATGCCCAAGTTTCGTTCTCCTAGGTTGAAGCATTCGTTTGCAGGAAGAGTTTGAATTTTTAGGTTTCACTGCGTTTTCTTCTATAGTGACAGATGCAGTTAGAACTCTAAATCAAACACGGTTTGTGCTAGCCTCTTGAAACTTGACACAATACAGTAGTTCTACGTTCTAACTCTAAGGTTTGTTTCCTCTTGATGTAGCCTTAAGCAGAGACTGGCGAATAACTCATTCAATGAAAGGCGTTGGTAGGCTGCCAAAAAACTACAGTCTCCTGAAATCACAACATATATTTTTTCTTCCGACCTTCATGATAACTTCAAGTAATGAGCAGTACACCAATCAAACTTGAATGCCCAAGTTTCGTTCTCCTAGGTTGAAGCATTCGTTTGCAGGAAGAGTTTGAATTTTTAGGTTTCACTGCGTTTTCTTCTATATTGACAGATGCAGTTAGAACTCTAAATCAAACACGGTTTGTGCTAGCCTCTTGAAACTTGACACAATACAGTAGTACTACGTTCTAACTCTAAGGTTTGTTTCCTCTTGATGTAGCCTTAAGCAGAGACTCCCGAATAACTCATTCAATGAAAGGCATTGTTAAGCTTTCAAAAAACTACCATCTCCTGAAATCACAACATATATTTTTTCTTCCGACCTTCATGATAACTTCAAGTAATGAGCAGTACACCAATCAAACTTGGATGCCCAAGTTTCGTTCTCCTACGTTGAAGCATTCGTTTGCAGAAACAGTTTGAATTTTCAGGTTTCACTGCGTTTTCTCCTATATTGACAGATGCAGTTAGAACTCTAAATAAAACACGGTTTGTGGTAGCTTCTTGAAACTTGACACAATACAGTAGTTCTACGTTCTAACTCTAAGATTTGTTTCCTCTTGATGTAGCCTTAAGCAGAGACTGGCGAATAACACATTCAATGAAAGTCATTGTTAAGCTTCCAAAAAACTACCATCTCCTGAAATCACAACATATATTTTTTCTTCCGAACTTCATGATACTTTCAAGTAATGAGCAGTACACCAATCAAACTTGGATGTCCAAGTTTCGTTCTCCTAGGTTGAAGCATTCGTTTGCAGGAAGAGTTTGAATTTCTAGGTTTCACTGCGTTTTCTTCTATAGTGACAGATGCAGTTAGAACTCTAAATCAAACACGGTTTGTGCTAGCCTCTTGAAACTTGACACAATACAGTAGTTCTACGTTCTAACTCTAAGGTTTGTTTTCTCTTGATGTAGCCTTAAGCAGAGACTGGCGAATAACTCATTCAATGAAAGGCGTTGGTAGGCTGCCAAAAAACTACAGTCTCCTGAAATCACAACATATATTTTTTCTTCCGACCTTCATGATAACTTCAAGTAATGAGCAGTACACCAATCAAACTTGGATGCCCAAGTTTCGTTCTCCTAGGTTGAAGCATTCGTTTGCAGGAAGAGTTTGAATTTTTAGGTTTCACTGCGTTTTCTTCTATATTGACAGATGCAGTTAGAACTCTAAATCAAACACGGTTTGTGCTAGCCTCTTGAAACTTGACACAATACAGTAGTTCTACGTTCTAACTCTAAGGTTTGTTTCCTCTTGATGTAGCCTTAAGCAGAGACTGGCGAATAACACATTCCATGAAAGGCATTGTTAAGCTTTCAAAAAACTACCATCTCCTGAAATCACAACATATATTTTTTCTTCCGAACTTCATGATACTTTCAAGTAATGAGCAGTACACCAATCAAACTTGGATGTCCAAGTTTCGTTCTCCTAGGTTGAAGCATTCGTTTGCAGGAAGAGATTGAATTTTTAGGTTTCACTGCGTTTTCTTCTATATTGACAGATGCAGTTAGAACTCTAAATCAAACACGGTTTGTGCTAGCCTCTTGAAACTTGACACAATACAGTAGTTCTACGTTCTAACTCTAAGGTTTGTTTCCTCTTGATGTAGCCTTAAGCAGAGACTGGCGAATAACTCATTCAATGAAAGGCGTTGGTAGGCTTCCAAAAAACTACAGTCTCCTGAAATCACAACATATATTTTTTCTTCCGACCTTCATGATAACTTCAAGTAATGAGCAGTACACCAATAAAACTTGGATGCCCAAGTTTCGTTCTCCTAGGTTGAAGCATTCGGTTGCAGGAAGAGTTTGAATTTTTAGGTTTCACTGCGTTTTCTTCTATAGTGACAGATGCAGTTAGAACTCTAAATCAAACACGGTTTGTGCTAGCCTCTTGAAACTTGACACAATACAGTAGTTCTACGTTCTAACTCTAAGGTTTGTTTCCTCTTGATGTAGCCTTAAGCAGAGACTGGCGAATAACACATTCCATGAAAGGCATTGTTAAGCTTTCAAAAAACTACCATCTCCTGAAATCACAACATATATTTTTTCTTCCGACCTTCATGATAACTTCAAGTAATGAGCAGTACACCAATCAAACTTGGATGTCCAAGTTTCGTTCTCCTAGGTTGAAGCATTCGTTTGCAGGAAGAGATTGAATTTTTAGGTTTCACTGCGTTTTCTTCTATATTGACAGATGCAGTTAGAACTCTAAATCAAACACGGTTTGTGCTAGCCTCTTGAAACTTGACACAATACAGTAGTTCTACGTTCTAACTCTAAGGTTTGTTTCCTCTTGATGTAGCCTTAAGCAGAGACTGGCGAATAACTCATTCAATGAAAGGCGTTGGTAGGCTGCCAAAAAACTACAGTCTCCTGAAATCACAACATATATTTTTTCTTCCGACCTTCATGATAACTTCAAGTAATGAGCAGTACACCAATCAAACTTGGATGCCCAAGTTTCGTTCTCCTAGTTTGAAGCATTCGTTTGCAGGAAGAGTTTGAATTTTTAGGTTTCACTGCGTTTTCTTCTATATTGACAGATGCAGTTAGAACTCTAAATCAAACACGGTTTGTGCTAGCCTCTTGAAACTTGACACAATACAGTAGTTCTACGTTCTAACTCTAAGGTTTGTTTCCTCTTGATGTAGCCTTAAGCAGAGACTGGCGAATAACACATTCCATGAAAGGCATTGTTAAGCTTTCAAAAAACTACCATCTCCTGAAATCACAACATATATTTTTTCTTCCGAACTTCATGATACTTTCAAGTAATGAGCAGTACACCAATCAAACTTGGATGTCCAAGTTTCGTTCTCCTAGGTTGAAGCATTCGTTTGCAGGAAGAGATTGAATTTTTAGGTTTCACTGCGTTTTCTTCTATATTGACAGATGCAGTTAGAACTCTAAATCAAACACGGTTTGTGCTAGCCTCTTGAAACTTGACACAATACAGTAGTTCTACGTTCTAACTCTAAGGTTTGTTTCCTCTTGATGTAGCCTTAAGCAGAGACTGGCGAATAACTCATTCAATGAAAGGCGTTGGTAGGCTGCCAAAAAACTACAGTCTCCTGAAATCACAACATATATTTTTTCTTCCGACCTTCATGATAACTTCAAGTAATGAGCAGTACACCAATCAAACTTGGATGCCCAAGTTTCGTTCTCCTAGTTTGAAGCATTCGTTTGCAGGAAGAGTTTGAATTTTTAGGTTTCACTGCGTTTTCTTCTATATTGACAGATGCAGTTAGAACTCTAAATCAAACACGGTTTGTGCTAGCCTCTTGAAACTTGACACAATACAGTAGTTCTACGTTCTAACTCTAAGGTTTGTTTCCTCTTGATGTAGCCTTAAGCAGAGACTGGCGAATAACACATTCCATGAAAGGCATTGTTAAGCTTTCAAAAAACTACCATCTCCTGAAATCACAACATATATTTTTTCTTCCGAACTTCATGATACTTTCAAGTAATGAGCAGTACACCAATCAAACTTGGATGTCCAAGTTTCGTTCTCCTAGGTTGAAGCATTCGTTTGCAGGAAGAGATTGAATTTTTAGGTTTCACTGCGTTTTCTTCTATATTGACAGATGCAGTTAGAACTCTAAATCAAACACGGTTTGTGCTAGCCTCTTGAAACTTGACACAATACAGTAGTTCTACGTTCTAACTCTAAGGTTTGTTTCCTCTTGATGTAGCCTTAAGCAGAGACTGGCGAATAACTCATTCAATGAAAGGCGTTGGTAGGCTGCCAAAAAACTACAGTCTCCTGAAATCACAACATATATTTTTTCTTCCGACCTTCATGATAACTTCAAGTAATGAGCAGTACACCAATCAAACTTGGATGCCCAAGTTTCGTTCTCCTAGGTTGAAGCATTCGTTTGCAGGAAGAGTTTGAATTTTTAGGTTTCACTGCGTTTTCTTCTATATTGACAGATGCAGTTAGAACTCTAAATCAAACACGGTTTGTGCTAGCCTCTTGAAACTTGACACAATACAGTAGTTCTACGTTCTAACTCTAAGGTTTGTTTCCTCTTGATGTAGCCTTAAGCAGAGACTCCCGAATAACTCATTCAATGAAAGGCATTGTTAAGCTTTCAAAAAACTACCATCTCCTGAAATCACAACATATATTTTTTCTTCCGACCTTCATGATAACTTCAAGTAATGAGCAGTACACCAATCAAACTTGGATGCCCAAGTTTCGTTCTCCTGTTTGAAGCATTCGTTTGCAGAAACAGTTTGAATTTTTAGGTTTCACTGCGTTTTCTTCTATATTGACAGATGCAGTTAGAACTCTAAATAAAACACGGTTTGTGGTAGCTTCTTGAAACTTGACACAATACAGTAGTTCTACGTTCTAACTCTAAGATTTGTTCCTCTTGATGTAGCCTTAAGCAGAGAATGGCGAATAACACATTCAATGAAAGGCATTGTTAAGCTTTCAAAAAACTACCATCTCCTGAAATCACAACATATATTTTTTCTTCCGAACTTCATGATACTTTCAAGCAATGAGCAGTACACCAATCAAACTTGGATGTCCAAGTTTCGTTCTCCTAGTTGAAGCATTCGTTTGCAGGAAGAGTTTGAATTTTTAGGTTTCACTGCGTTTTCTTCTATAGTGACAGAGGCAGTTAGAACTCTAAATCAAACACGGTTTGTGCTAGCCTCTTGAAACTTGACACAATACAGTAGTTCTACGTTCTAACTCTAAGGTTTGTTTCCTCTTGATGTAGCCTTAAGCAGAGACTGGCGAATAACTCATTCAATGAAGGCGTTGGTAGGCTGCCAAAAAACTACAGTCTCCTGAAATCACAACATATATTTTTTCTTCCGACCTTCATGATAACTTCAAGTAATGAGCAGTACACCAATCAAACTTGGATGCCCAAGTTTCGTTCTCCTACGTTGAAGCATTCGTTTGCAGAAACAGTTTGAATTTTCAGGTTTCACTGCGTTTTCTCCTATATTGACAGATGCAGTTAGAACTCTAAATAAAACACGGTTTGTGCTAGCCTCTTGAAACTTGACACAATACAGTAGTTCTACGTTCTAACTCTAAGGTTGTTTCCTCTTGATGTAGCCTTAAGCAGAGACTCCCGAATAACTCATTCAATGAAAGGCATTGTTAAGCTTTCAAAAAACTACCATCTCCTGAAATCACAACAATATATTTTTCTTCCGACCTTCATGATAACTTCAAGTAATGAGCAGTACACCAATCAAACTTGGATGCCCAAGTTTCGTTCTCCTAGTTTGAAGCATTCGTTTGCAGAAACAGTTTGAATTTTCAGGTTTCACTGCGTTTTCTCCTATATTGACAGATGCAGTTAGAACTCTAAATAAAACACGGTTTGTGGTAGCTTCTTGAAACTTGACACAATACAGTAGTTCTACGTTCTAACTCTAAGATTTGTTTCCTCTTGATGTAGCCTTAAGCAGAGACTGGCGAATAACACATTCAATGAAAGTCATTGTTAAGCTTCCAAAAAACTACCATCTCCTGAAATCACAACATATATTTTTTCTTCCGAACTTCATGATACTTTCAAGTAATGAGCAGTACACCAATCAAACTTGGATGTCCAAGTTTCGTTCTCCTAGGTTGAAGCATTCGTTTGCAGGAAGAGTTTGAATTTTCTAGGTTTCACTGCGTTTTCTTCTATAGTGACAGATGCAGTTAGAACTCTAAATCAAACACGGTTTGTGCTAGCCTCTTGAAACTTGACACAATACAGTAGTTCTACGTTCTAACTCTAAGGTTTGTTTCCTCTTGATGTAGCCTTAAGCAGAGACTGGCGAATAACTCATTCAATGAAAGGCGTTGGTAGGCTGCCAAAAAACTACAGTCTCCTGAAATCACAACATATATTTTTCTTCCGACCTTCATGATAACTTCAAGTAATGAGCAGTACACCAATCAAACTTGGATGCCCAAGTTTCGTTCTCCTAGGTTGAAGCATTCGTTTGCAGGAAGAGTTTGAATTTTTAGGTTTCACTGCGTTTTCTTCTATATTGACAGATGCAGTTAGAACTCTAAATCAAACACGGTTTGTGCTAGCCTCTTGAAACTTGACACAATACAGTAGTTCTACGTTCTAACTCTAAGGTTTGTTTCCTCTTGATGTAGCCTTAAGCAGAGACTCCCGAATAACTCATTCAATGAAAGGCATTGTTAAGCTTTCAAAAAACTACCATCTCCTGAAATCACAACATATATTTTTTCTTCCGACCTTCATGATAACTTCAAGTAATGAGCAGTACACCAATCAAACTTGGATGCCCAAGTTTCGTTCTCCTACGTTGAAGCATTCGTTTGCAGAAAACAGTTTGAATTTTCAGGTTTCACTGCGTTTTCTCCTATATTGACAGATGCAGTTAGAACTCTAAATAAAACACGGTTTGTGGTAGCTTCTTGAAACTTGACACAATACAGTAGTTCTACGTTCTAACTCTAAGATTTGTTTCCTCTTGATGTAGCCTTAAGCAGAGAATGGCGAATAACACATTCAATGAAAGCATTGTTAAGCTTTCAAAAACTACCATCTCCTGAAATCACAACATATATTTTTTCTTCCGAACTTCATGATACTTTCAAGTAATGAGCAGTACACCAATCAAACTTGGATGTCCAAGTTTCGTTCTCCTAGGTTGAAGCATTCGTTTGCAGGAAGAGTTTGAATTTTTAGGTTTCACTGCGTTTCTTCTATAGTGACAGATGCAGTTAGAACTCTAAATCAAACACGGTTTGTGCTAGCCTCTTGAAACTTGACACAATACAGTAGTTCTACGTTCTAACTCTAAGGTTTGTTTCCTCTTGATGTAGCCTTAAGCAGAGACTGGCGAATAACTCATTCAATGAAAGGCGTTGGTAGGCTGCCAAAAAACTACAGTCTCCTGAAATCACAACATATATTTTTTCTTCCGACCTTCATGATAACTTCAAGTAATGAGCAGTACACCAATCAAACTTGGATGCCCAAGTTTCGTTCTCCTAGGTTGAAGCATTCGTTTGCAGGAAGAGTTTGAATTTTTAGGTTTCACTGCGTTTTCTTCTATATTGACAGATGCAGTTAGAACTCTAAATCAAACACGGTTTGTGCTAGCCTCTTGAAACTTGACACAATACAGTAGTTCTACGTTCTAACTCTAAGGTTTGTTTCCTCTTGATGTAGCCTTAAGCAGAGACTCCCGAATAACTCATTCAATGAAAGGCATTGTTAAGCTTTCAAAAAACTACCATCTCCTGAAATCACAACATATATTTTTTCTTCCGACCTTCATGATAACTTCAAGTAATGAGCAGTACACCAATCAAACTTGGATGCCCAAGTTTCGTTCTCCTACGTTGAAGCATTCGTTTGCAGAAACAGTTTGAATTTTCAGGTTTCACTGCGTTTTCTCCTATATTGACAGATGCAGTTAG
This sequence comes from Callospermophilus lateralis, assembly GCF_048772815.1. Taxonomy (NCBI): domain Eukaryota; kingdom Metazoa; phylum Chordata; class Mammalia; order Rodentia; family Sciuridae; genus Callospermophilus; species Callospermophilus lateralis. Next base: position 25,729 of record NW_027517388.1, read on the forward strand.
AACTCTAAATAAAACACGGTTTGTGGTAGCTTCTTGAAACTTGACACAATACAGTAGTTCTACGTTCTAACTCTAAGATTTGTTTCCTCTTGATGTAGCCTTACGCAGAGATGGCGAATAACACATTCAATGAAAGTCATTGTTAAGCTTCCAAAAACTACCATCTCCTGAAATCACAACATATATTTTTTCTTCCGAACTTCATGATACTTTCAAGTAATGAGCAGTACACCAATCAAACTTGGATGTCCAAGTTTCGTTCTCCTAGGTTGAAGCATTCGTTTGCAGGAAGAGTTTGAATTTCTAGGTTTCACTGCGTTTTCTTCTATAGTGACAGATGCAGTTAGAACTCTAAATCAAACACGGTTTGTGCTAGCCTCTTGAAACTTGACACAATACAGTAGTTCTACGTTCTAACTCTAAGGTTTGTTTTCTCTTGATGTAGCCTTAAGCAGAGACTGGCGAATAACTCATTCAATGAAAGGCGTGGTAGGCTGCCAAAAAACTACAGTCTCCTGAAATCACAACATATATTTTTTCTTCCGACCTTCATGATAACTTCAAGTAATGAGCAGTACACCAATCAAACTTGGATGCCCAAGTTTCGTTCTCCTAGGTTGAAGCATTCGTTTGCAGGAAGAGTTTGAATTTTTAGGTTTCACTGCGTTTTCTTCTATATTGACAGATGCAGTTAGAACTCTAAATCAAACACGGTTTGTGCTAGCCTCTTGAAACTTGACACAATACAGTAGTTCTACGTTCTAACTCTAAGGTTTGTTTCCTCTTGATGTAGCCTTAAGCAGAGACTGGCGAATAACACATTCATGAAAGGCATTGTTAAGCTTTCAAAAAACTACCATCTCCTGAAATCACAACATATATTTTTTCTTCCGAACTTCATGATACTTTCAAGTAATGAGCAGTACACCAATCAAACTTGGATGTCCAAGTTTCGTTCTCCTAGGTTGAAGCATTCGTTTGCAGGAAGAGATTGAATTTTTAGGTTTCACTGCGTTTCTTCTATATTGACAGATGCAGTTAGAACTCTAATCAAACACGGTTTGTGCTAGCCTCTTGAAACTTGACACAATACAGTAGTTCTACGTTCTAACTCTAAGGTTTGTTTCCTCTTGATGTAGCCTTAAGCAGAGACTGGCGAATAACTCATTCAATGAAAGGCGTTGGTAGGCTTCCAAAAAAACTACAGTCTCCTGAAATCACAACATATATTTTTTCTTCCGACCTTCATGATAACTTCAAGTAATGAGCAGTACACCAATAAAACTTGGATGCCCAAGTTTCGTTCTCCTAGGTTGAAGCATTCGGTTGCAGGAAGAGTTTGAATTTTTAGGTTTCACTGCGTTTTCTTCTATAGTGACAGATGCAGTTAGAACTCTAAATCAAACACGGTTTGTGCTAGCCTCTTGAAACTTGACACAATACAGTAGTTCTACGTTCTAACTCTAAGGTTTGTTTCCTCTTGATGTAGCCTTAAGCAGAGACTGGCGAATAACACATTCCATGAAAGGCATTGTTAAGCTTTCAAAAACTACCATCTCCTGAAATCACAACATATATTTTTTCTTCCGAACTTCATGATACTTTCAAGTAATGAGCAGTACACCAATCAAACTTGGATGTCCAAGTTTCGTTCTCCTAGGTTGAAGCATTCGTTTGCAGGAAGAGATTGAATTTTTAGGTTTCACTGCGTTTTCTTCTATATTGACAGATGCAGTTAGAACTCTAAATCAAACACGGTTTGTGCTAGCCTCTTGAAACTTGACACAATACAGTAGTTCTACGTTCTAACTCTAAGGTTTGTTTCCTCTTGATGTAGCCTTAAGCAGAGACTGGCGAATAACTCATTCAATGAAAGGCGTTGGTAGGCTGCCAAAAACTACAGTCTCCTGAAATCACAACATATATTTTTCTTCCGACCTTCATGATAACTTCAAGTAATGAGCAGTACACCAATCAAACTTGGATGCCCAAGTTTCGTTCTCCTAGTTTGAAGCATTCGTTTGCAGGAAGAGTTTGAATTTTTAGGTTTCACTGCGTTTTCTTCTATATTGACAGATGCAGTTAGAACTCTAATCAAACACGGTTTGTGCTAGCCTCTTGAAACTTGACACAATACAGTAGTTCTACGTTCTAACTCTAAGGTTTGTTTCCTCTTGATGTAGCCTTAAGCAGAGACTGGCGAATAACACATTCCATGAAAGGCATTGTTAAGCTTTCAAAAAACTACCATCTCCTGAAATCACAACATATATTTTTTCTTCCGAACTTCATGATACTTTCAAGTAATGAGCAGTACACCAATCAAACTTGGATGTCCAAGTTTCGTTCTCCTAGGTTGAAGCATTCGTTTGCAGGAAGAGATTGAATTTTTAGGTTTCACTGCGTTTTCTTCTATATTGACAGATGCAGTTAGAACTCTAAATCAAACACGGTTTGTGCTAGCCTCTGAAACTTGACACAATACAGTAGTTCTACGTTCTAACTCTAAGGTTTGTTTCCTCTTGATGTAGCCTTAAGGCAGAGACTGGCGAATAACTCATTCAATGAAAGGCGTTGGTAGGCCGCCAAAAAACTACAGTCTCCTGAAATCACAACATATATTTTTTCTTCCGACCTTCATGATAACTTCAAGTAATGAGCAATACACCAATCAAACTTGGATGCCCAAAGTTTCGTTCTCCTAGTTTGAAGCATTCGTTTGCAGGAAGAGTTTGAATTTTTAGGTTTCACTGCGTTTTCTTCTATATTGACAGATGCAGTTAGAACTCTAAATCAAACACGGTTTGTGCTAGCCTCTTGAAACTTGACACAATACAGTAGTTCTACGTTCTAACTCTAAGGTTTGTTTCCTCTTGATGTAGCCTTAAGCAGAGACTGGCGAATAACACATTCCATGAAAGGCATTGTTAAGCTTTCAAAAAACTACCATCTCCTGAAATCACAACATATATTTTTCTTCCGAACTTCATGATACTTTCAAGTAATGAGCAGTACACCAATCAAACTTGGATGTCCAAGTTTCGTTCTCCTAGGTTGAAGCATTCGTTTGCAGGAAGAGATTGAATTTTTAGGTTTCACTGCGTTTTCTTCTATATTGACAGATGCAGTTAGAACTCTAAATCAAACACGGTTTGTGCTAGCCTCTTGAAACTTGACACAATACAGTAGTTCTACGTTCTAACTCTAAGGTTTGTTTCCTCTTGATGTAGCCTTAAGCAGAGACTGGCGAATAACTCATTCAATGAAAGGCGTTGGTAGGCTTCCAAAAAACTACAGTCTCCTGAAATCACAACATATATTTTTTCTTCCGACCTTCATGATAACTTCAAGTAATGAGCAGTACACCAATAAAACTTGGATGCCCAAAGTTTCGTTCTCCTAGGTTGAAGCATTCGGTTGCAGGAAGAGTTTGAATTTTTAGGTTTCACTGCGTTTTCTTCTATAGTGACAGATGCAGTTAGAACTCTAAATCAAACACGGTTTGTGCTAGCCTCTTGAAACTTGACACAATACAGTAGTTCTACGTTCTAACTCTAAGGTTTGTTTCCTCTTGATGTAGCCTTAAGCAGAGACTGGCGAATAACACATTCCATGAAAGGCATTGTTAAGCTTTCAAAAAACTACCATCTCCTGAATCACAACATATATTTTTTCTTCCGAACTTCATGATACTTTCAAGTAATGAGCAGTACACCAATCAAACTTGGATGTCCAAGTTCGTTCTCCTAGGTTGAAGCATTCGTTTGCAGGAGAGATTGAATTTTTAGGTTTCACTGCGTTTTCTTCTATATTGACAGATGCAGTTAGAACTCTAAATCAAACACGGTTTGTGCTAGCCTCTTGAAACTTGACACAATACAGTAGTTCTACGTTCTAACTCTAAGGTTTGTTTCCTCTTGATGTAGCCTTAAGCAGAGACTGGCGAATAACTCATTCAATGAAAGGCGTTGGTAGGCTGCCAAAAAACTACAGTCTCCTGAAATCACAACATATATTTTTTCTTCCGACCTTCATGATAACTTCAAGTAATGAGCAGTACACCAATCAAACTTGGATGCCCAAGTTTCGTTCTCCTAGTTTGAAGCATTCGTTTGCAGAAGAGTTTGAATTTTTAGGTTTCACTGCGTTTTCTTCTATATTGACAGATGCAGTTAGAACTCTAAATCAAACCCGGTTTGTGCTAGCCTCTTGAAACTTGACACAATACAGTAGTTCTACGTTCTAACTCTAAGGTTTGTTTCCTCTTGATGTAGCCTTAAGCAGAGACTGGCGAATAACACATTCCATGAAAGGCATTGTTAAGCTTTCAAAAAACTACCATCTCCTGAAATCACAACATATATTTTTTCTTCCGAACTTCATGATACTTTCAAGTAATGAGCAGTACACCAATCAAACTTGGATGTCCAAGTTTGATTGGTGTACTGCTCATTACTTGAAAGTATCATGAAGTTCGGAAGAAAAATATATGTTGTGATTTCAGGAGATGGTAGTTTTTGAAAGCTTAACAATGCCTTTCATGGAATGTGTTATTCGCCAGTCTCTGCTTAAGGCTACATCAAGAGGAAACAAACCTTAGAGTTAGAACGTAGAACTACTGTATTGTGTCAAGTTTCAAGAGGCTAGCACAAACCGTGTTTGATTTTAGAGTTCTAACTGCATCTGTCAATATAGAAGAAAACGCAGTGAAACCTAAAAATTCAAACTCTTCCTGCAAACGAATGCTTCAAACTAGGAGAACGAAACTTGGGCATCCAAGTTTGATTGGTGTACTGCTCATTACTGAAGTTATCATGAAGGTCGGAAGAAAAAATATATGTTGTGATTTCAGGAGACTGTAGTTTTTTGGCAGCCTACCAACGCCTTTCATTGAATGAGTTATTCGCCAGTCTCTGCTTAAGGCTACATCAAGAGGAAACAAACCTTAGAGTTAGAACGTAGAACTACTGTATTGTGTCAAGTTTCAAGAGGCTAGCACAAACCGTGTTTGATTTAGAGTTCTAACTGCATCTGTCAATATAGAAGAAAACGCAGTGAAACCTAAAAATTCAATCTCTTCCTGCAAACGAATGCTTCAACCTAGGAGAACGAAACTTGGACATCCAAGTTTGATTGGTGTACTGCTCATTACTTGAAAGTATCATGAAGTTCGGAAGAAAAAATATATGTTGTGATTTCAGGAGATGGTAGTTTTTTGAAAGCTTAACAATGCCTTTCATGGAATGTGTTATTCGCCAGTCTCTGCTTAAGGCTACATCAAGAGGAAACAAACTTAGAGTTAGAACGTAGAACTACTGTATTGTGTCAAGTTTCAAGAGGCTAGCACAAACCGTGTTTGATTTAGAGTTCTAACTGCATCTGTCACTATAGAAGAAAAACGCAGTGAAACCTAAAAATTCAAACTCTTCCTGCAACCGAATGCTTCAACCTAGGAGAACGAAACTTGGGCATCCAAGTTTTATTGGTGTACTGCTCATTACTTGAAGTTATCATGAAGGTCGGAAGAAAAAATATATGTTGTGATTTCAGGAGACTGTAGTTTTTTGGAAGCCTACCAACGCCTTTCATTGAATGAGTTATTCGCCAGTCTCTGCTTAAGGCTACATCAAGAGGAAACAAACCTTAGAGTTAGAACGTAGAACTACTGTATTGTGTCAAGTTTCAAGAGGCTAGCACAAACGTGTTTGATTTAGAGTTCTAACTGCATCTGTCAATATAGAAGAAAACCAGTGAAACCTAAAAATTCAATCTCTTCCTGCAAACGAATGCTTCAACCTAGGAGAACGAAACTTGGACATCCAAGTTTGATTGGTGTACTGCTCATTACTTGAAAGTATCATGAAGTTCGGAAGAAAAAATATATGTTGTGATTTCAGGAGATGGTAGTTTTTTGAAAGCTTAACAATGCCTTTCATGGAATGTGTTATTCGCCAGTCTCTGCTTAAGGCTACATCAAGAGGAAACAAACCTTAGAGTTAGAACGTAGAACTACTGTATTGTGTCAAGTTTCAAGAGGCTAGCACAAACCGTGTTTGATTTAGAGTTCTAACTGCATCTGTCAATATAGAAGAAAAACGCAGTGAAACCTAAAAATTCAAACTCTTCCTGCAAACGAATGCTTCAAACTAGGAGAACGAAACTTGGGCATCAAGTTTGATTGGTGTATTGCTCATTACTTGAAGTTATCATGAAGGTCGGAAGAAAAAATATATGTTGTGATTTCAGGAGACTGTAGTTTTTGGCGGCCTACCAACGCCTTTCATTGAATGAGTTATTCGCCAGTCTCTGCTTAAGGCTACATCAAGAGGAAACAAACCTTAGAGTTAGAACGTAGAACTACTGTATTGTGTCAAGTTTCAAGAGGCTAGCACAAACCGTGTTTGATTTAGAGTTCTAACTGCATCTGTCAATATAGAAGAAAACGCAGTGAAACCTAAAAATTCAATCTCTTCCTGCAAACGAATGCTTCAACCTAGGAGAACGAAACTTGGACATCCAAGTTTGATTGGTGTACTGCTCATTACTTGAAAGTATCATGAAGTTCGGAAGAAAAAATATATGTTGTGATTTCAGGAGATGGTAGTTTTTTGAAAGCTTAACAATGCCTTTCATGGAATGTGTTATTCGCCAGTCTCTGCTTAAGGCTACATCAAGAGGAAACAAACCTTAGAGTTAGAACGTAGAACTACTGTATTGTGTCAAGTTTCAAGAGGCTAGCACAAACCGTGTTTGATTTAGAGTTCTAACTGCATCTGTCAATATAGAAGAAAACGAGTGAAACCTAAAAATTCAAACTCTTCCTGCAAACGAATGCTTCAAACTAGGAGAACGAAACTTGGGCATCCAAGTTTGATTGTGTACTGCTCATTACTTGAAGTTATCATGAAGGTCGGAAGAAAAAATATATGTTGTGATTTCAGGAGACTGTAGTTTTTTGCAGCCTACCAACGCCTTTCATTGAATGAGTTATTCGCCAGTCTCTGCTTAAGGCTACATCAAGAGGAAACAAACCTTAGAGTTAGAACGTAGAACTACTGTATTGTGTCAAGTTTCCAAGAGGCTAGCACAAACCGTGTTTGATTTAGAGTTCTAACTGCATCTGTCAATATAGAAGAAAACGCAGTGAAACCTAAAAATTCAATCTCTTCCTGCAAACGAATGCTTCAACCTAGGAGAACGAAACTTGGACATCCAAGTTTGATTGGTGTACTGCTCATTACTTGAAAGTATCATGAAGTTCGGAAGAAAAAATATATGTTGTGATTTCAGGAGATGGTAGTTTTTTGAAAGCTTAACAATGCCTTTCATGGAATGTGTTATTCGCCAGTCTCTGCTTAAGGCTACATCAAGAGGAAACAAACCTTAGAGTTAGAACGTAGAACTACTGTATTGTGTCAAGTTTCAAGAGGCTAGCACAAACCGTGTTTGATTTAGAGTTCTAACTGCATCTGTCACTATAGAAGAAAACGCAGTGAAACCTAAAAATTCAAACTCTTCCTGCAACCGAATGCTTCAACCTAGGAGAACGAAACTTGGGCATCCAAGTTTTATTGGTGTACTGCTCATTACTTGAAGTTATCATGAAGGTCGGAAGAAAAAATATATGTTGTGATTTCAGGAGACTGTAGTTTTTTGGAAGCCTACCAACGCCTTTCATTGAATGAGTTATTCGCCAGTCTCTGCTTAAGGCTACATCAAGAGGAAACAAACCTTAGAGTTAGAACGTAGAACTACTGTATTGTGTCAAGTTTCAAGAGGCTAGCACAAACCGTGTTTGATTTAGAGTTCTAACTGCATCTGTCAATATAGAAGAAAACGCAGTGAAACCTAAAAATTCAATCTCTTCCTGCAAACGAATGCTTCAACCTAGGAGAACGAAACTTGGACATCCAAGTTTGATTGGTGTACTGCTCATTACTTGAAAGTATCATGAAGTTCGGAAGAAAAAATATATGTTGTGATTTCAGGAGATGGTAGTTTTTTGAAAGCTTAACAATGCCTTTCATGGAATGTGTTATTCGCCAGTCTCTGCTTAAGGCTACATCAAGAGGAAACAAACCTTAGAGTTAGAACGTAGAACTACTGTATTGTGTCAAGTTTCAAGAGGCTAGCACAAACCGTGTTTGATTTAGAGTTCTAACTGCATCTGTCAATATAGAAGAAAACGCAGTGAAACCTAAAAATTCAAACTCTTCCTGCAAACGAATGCTTCAACCTAGGAGAACGAAACTTGGGCATCCAAGTTTGATTGGTGTACTGCTCATTACTTGAAGTTATCATGAAGGTCGGAAGAAAAAATATATGTTGTGATTTCAGGAGACTGTAGTTTTTTGGCAGCCTACCAACGCCTTTCATTGAATGAGTTATTCGCCAGTCTCTGCTTAAGGCTACATCAAGAGAAAACAAACCTTAGAGTTAGAACGTAGAACTACTGTATTGTGTCAAGTTTCAAGAGGCTAGCACAAACCGTGTTTGATTTAGAGTTCTAACTGCATCTGTCACTATAGAAGAAAACGCAGTGAAACCTAGAAATTCAAACTCTTCCTGCAAACGAATGCTTCAACCTAGGAGAACGAAACTTGGACATCCAAGTTTGATTGGTGTACTGCTCATTACTTGAAAGTATCATGAAGTTCGGAAGAAAAAATATATGTTGTGATTTCAGGAGATGGTAGTTTTTGGAAAGCTTAACAATGACTTTCATTGAATGTGTTATTCGCCAGTCTCTGCTTAAGGCTACATCAAGAGGAAACAAATCTTAGAGTTAGAACGTAGAACTACTGTATTGTGTCAAGTTTCAAGAAGCTACCACAAACCGTGTTTTATTTAGAGTTCTAACTGCATCTGTCAATATAGAAGAAAACGCAGTGAAACCTGAAAATTCAAACTGTTTCTGCAAACGAATGCTTCAACGTAGGAGAACGAAACTTGGGCATCCAAGTTTGATTGGTGTACTGCTCATTACTTGAAGTTATCATGAAGGTCGGAAGAAAAAATATATGTTGTGATTTCAGGAGATGGTAGTTTTTTTGAAAGCTTAACAATGCCTTTCATTGAATGAGTTATTCGGGAGTCTCTGCTTAAGGCTACATCAAGAGGAAACAAACCTTAGAGTTAGAACGTAGAACTACTGTATTGTGTCAAGTTTCAAGAGGCTAGCACAAACCGTGTTTGATTTAGAGTTCTAACTGCATCTGTCAATATAGAAGAAAACGCAGTGAAACCTAAAAATTCAAACTCTTCCTGCAAACGAATGCTTCAACCTAGGAGAACGAAACTTGGACATCCAAGTTTGATTGGTGTACTGCTCATTACTTGAAGTTATCATGAAGTTCGGAAGAAAAAATATATGTTGTGATTTCAGGAGATGGTAGTTTTTTGAAAGCTTAACAATGCCTTTCATGGAATGTGTTATTCGCCAGTCTCTGCTTAAGGCTACATCAAGAGGAAACAAACCTTAGAGTTAGAACGTAGAACTACTGTATTGTGTCAAGTTTCAAGAGGCTAGCACAAACCGTGTTTGATTTAGAGTTCTAACTGCATCTGTCACTATAGAAGAAAACGCAGTGAAACCTAAAAATTCAAACTCTTCCTGCAAACGAATGCTTCAACCTAGGAGAACGAAACTTGGGCATCCAAGTTTGATTGGTGTACTGCTCATTACTTGAAGTTATCATGAAGGTCGGAAGAAAAAATATATGTTGTGATTTCAGGAGACTGTAGTTTTTTGGCAGCCTACCAATGCCTTTCATTGAATGTGTTATTCGCCATTCTCTGCTTAAGGCTACATCAAGAGGAAACAAATCTTAGAGTTAGAACGTAGAACTACTGTATTGTGTCAAGTTTCAAGAAGCTACCACAAACCGTGTTTTATTTAGAGTTCTAACTGCATCTGTCAATATAGGAGAAAACGCAGTGAAACCTGAAAATTCAAACTGTTTCTGCAAACGAATGCTTCAACGTAGGAGAACGAAACTTGGGCATCCAAGTTTGATTGGTGTACTGCTCATTACTTGAAAGTTATCATGAAGGTCGGAAGAAAAAATATATGTTGTGATTTCAGGAGATGGTAGTTTTTTGAAAGCTTAACAATGCCTTTCATTGAATGAGTTATTCGGGAGTCTCTGCTTAAGGCTACATCAAGAGGAAACAAACCTTAGAGTTAGAACGTAGAACTACTGTATTGTGTCAAGTTTCAAGAGGCTAGCACAAACCGTGTTTGATTTAGAGTTCTAACTGCATCTGTCAATATAGAAGAAAACGCAGTGAAACCTAAAAATTCAAACTCTTCCTGCAAACGAATGCTTCAACCTAGGAGAACGAAACTTGGGCATCCAAGTTTGATTGGTGTACTGCTCATTACTTGAAGTTATCATGAAGGTCGGAAGAAAAAATATATGTTGTGATTTCAGGAGACTGTAGTTTTTTGGCAGCCTACCAACGCCTTTCATTGAATGAGTTATTCGCCAGTCTCTGCTTAAGGCTACATCAAGAGGAAACAAACCTTAGAGTTAGAACGTAGAACTACTGTATTGTGTCAAGTTTCAAGAGGCTAGCACAAACCGTGTTTGATTTAGAGTTCTAACTGCATCTGTCACTATAGAAGAAAACGCAGTGAAACCTAGAAATTCAAACTCTTCCTGCAAACGAATGCTTCAACCTAGGAGAACGAAACTTGGACATCCAAGTTTGATTGGTGTACTGCTCATTACTTGAAAGTATCATGAAGTTCGGAAGAAAAAATATATGTTGTGATTTCAGGAGATGGTAGTTTTTTGGAAGCTTAACAATGACTTTCATTGAATGTGTTATTCGCCAGTCTCTGCTTAAGGCTACATCAAGAGGAAACAAATCTTAGAGTTAGAACGTAGAACTACTGTATTGTGTCAAGTTTCAAGAAGCTACCACAAACCGTGTTTTATTTAGAGTTCTAACTGCATCTGTCAATATAGGAGAAAACGCAGTGAAACCTGAAAATTCAAACTGTTTCTGCAAACGAATGCTTCAAACTAGGAGAACGAAACTTGGGCATCCAAGTTTGATTGGTGTACTGCTCATTACTTGAAGTTATCATGAAGGTCGGAAGAAAAAATATATGTTGTGATTTCAGGAGATGGTAGTTTTTTGAAAGCTTAACAATGCCTTTCATTGAATGAGTTATTCGGGAGTCTCTGCTTAAGGCTACATCAAGAGGAAACAAACCTTAGAGTTAGAACGTAGAACTACTGTATTGTGTCAAGTTTCAAGAGGCTAGCACAAACCGTGTTTTATTTAGAGTTCTAACTGCATCTGTCAATATAGGAGAAAACGCAGTGAAACCTGAAAATTCAAACTGTTTCTGCAAACGAATGCTTCAACGTAGGAGAACGAAACTTGGGCATCCAAGTTTGATTGGTGTACTGCTCATTACTTGAAGTTATCATGAAGGTCGGAAGAAAAAATATATGTTGTGATTTCAGGAGACTGTAGTTTTTTGGCAGCCTACCAACGCCTTTCATTGAATGAGTTATTCGCCAGTCTCTGCTTAAGGCTACATCAAGAGGAAACAAACCTTAGAGTTAGAACGTAGAACTACTGTATTGTGTCAAGTTTCAAGAGGCTAGCACAAACCGTGTTTGATTTAGAGTTCTAACTGCCTCTGTCACTATAGAAGAAAACGCAGTGAAACCTAAAAATTCAAACTCTTCCTGCAAACGAATGCTTCAACCTAGGAGAACGAAACTTGGACATCCAAGTTTGATTGGTGTACTGCTCATTGCTTGAAAGTATCATGAAGTTCGGAAGAAAAAATATATGTTGTGATTTCAGGAGATGGTAGTTTTTTGAAAGCTTAACAATGCCTTTCATTGAATGTGTTATTCGCCATCTCTGCTTAAGGCTACATCAAGAGGAAACAAATCTTAGAGTTAGAACGTAGAACTACTGTATTGTGTCAAGTTTCAAGAAGCTACCACAAACCGTGTTTTATTTAGAGTTCTAACTGCATCTGTCAATATAGAAGAAAACGCAGTGAAACCTAAAAATTCAAACTGTTTCTGCAAACGAATGCTTCAAACTAGGAGAACGAAACTTGGGCATCCAAGTTTGATTGGTGTACTGCTCATTACTTGAAGTTATCATGAAGGTCGGAAGAAAAAATATATGTTGTGATTTCAGGAGATGGTAGTTTTTTGAAAGCTTAACAATGCCTTTCATTGAATGAGTTATTCGGGAGTCTCTGCTTAAGGCTACATCAAGAGGAAACAAACCTTAGAGTTAGAACGTAGAACTACTGTATTGTGTCAAGTTTCAAGAGGCTAGCACAAACCGTGTTTGATTTAGAGTTCTAACTGCATCTGTCAATATAGAAGAAAACGCAGTGAAACCTAAAAATTCAAACTCTTCCTGCAAACGAATGCTTCAACCTAGGAGAACGAAACTTGGGCATCCAAGTTTGATTGGTGTACTGCTCATTACTTGAAGTTATCATGAAGGTCGGAAGAAAAAATATATGTTGTGATTTCAGGAGACTGTAGTTTTTTGGCAGCCTACCAACGCCTTTCATTGAATGAGTTATTCGCCAGTCTCTGCTTAAGGCTACATCAAGAGGAAACAAACCTTAGAGTTAGAACGTAGAACTACTGTATTGTGTCAAGTTTCAAGAGGCTAGCACAAACCGTGTTTGATTTAGAGTTCTAACTGCATCTGTCAATATAGAAGAAAACGCAGTGAAACCTAAAAATTCAATCTCTTCCTGCAAACGAATGCTTCAACCTAGGAGAACGAAACTTGGACATCCAAGTTTGATTGGTGTACTGCTCATTACTTGAAAGTATCATGAAGTTCGGAAGAAAAAATATATGTTGTGATTTCAGGAGATGGTAGTTTTTTGAAAGCTTAACAATGCCTTTCATGGAATGTGTTATTCGCCAGTCTCTGCTTAAGGCTACATCAAGAGGAAACAAACCTTAGAGTTAGAACGTAGAACTACTGTATTGTGTCAAGTTTCAAGAGGCTAGCACAAACCGTGTTTGATTTAGAGTTCTAACTGCATCTGTCAATATAGAAGAAAACGCAGTGAAACCTAAAAATTCAAACTCTTCCTGCAAACGAATGCTTCAAACTAGGAGAACGAAACTTGGGCATCCAAGTTTGATTGGTGTACTGCTCATTACTTGAAGTTATCATGAAGGTCGGAAGAAAAAATATATGTTGTGATTTCAGGAGACTGTAGTTTTTTGGCAGCCTACCAACGCCTTTCATTGAATGAGTTATTCGCCAGTCTCTGCTTAAGGCTACATCAAGAGGAAACAAACCTTAGAGTTAGAACGTAGAACTACTGTATTGTGTCAAGTTTCAAGAGGCTAGCACAAACCGTGTTTGATTTAGAGTTCTAACTGCATCTGTCAATATAGAAGAAAACGCAGTGAAACCTAAAAATTCAATCTCTTCCTGCAAACGAATGCTTCAACCTAGGAGAACGAAACTTGGACATCCAAGTTTGATTGGTGTACTGCTCATTACTTGAAAGTATCATGAAGTTCGGAAGAAAAAATATATGTTGTGATTTCAGGAGATGGTAGTTTTTTGAAAGCTTAACAATGCCTTTCATGGAATGTGTTATTCGCCAGTCTCTGCTTAAGGCTACATCAAGAGGAAACAAACCTTAGAGTTAGAACGTAGAACTACTGTATTGTGTCAAGTTTCAAGAGGCTAGCACAAACCGTGTTTGATTTAGAGTTCTAACTGCATCTGTCAATATAGAAGAAAACGCAGTGAAACCTAAAAATTCAAACTCTTCCTGCAAACGAATGCTTCAAACTAGGAGAACGAAACTTGGGCATCCAAGTTTGATTGGTGTACTGCTCATTACTTGAAGTTATCATGAAGGTCGGAAGAAAAAATATATGTTGTGATTTCAGGAGACTGTAGTTTTTTGGCAGCCTACCAACGCCTTTCATTGAATGAGTTATTCGCCAGTCTCTGCTTAAGGCTACATCAAGAGGAAACAAACCTTAGAGTTAGAACGTAGAACTACTGTATTGTGTCAAGTTTCAAGAGGCTAGCACAAACCGTGTTTGATTTAGAGTTCTAACTGCATCTGTCAATATAGAAGAAAACGCAGTGAAACCTAAAATTCAATCTCTTCCTGCAAACGAATGCTTCAACCTAGGAGAACGAAACTTGGACATCCAAGTTTGATTGGTGTACTGCTCATTACTTGAAAGTATCATGAAGTTCGGAAGAAAAAATATATGTTGTGATTTCAGGAGATGGTAGTTTTTTGAAAGCTTAACAATGCCTTTCATGGAATGTGTTATTCGCCAGTCTCTGCTTAAGGCTACATCAAGAGGAAACAAACCTTAGAGTTAGAACGTAGAACTACTGTATTGTGTCAAGTTTCAAGAGGCTAGCACAAACCGTGTTTGATTTAGAGTTCTAACTGCATCTGTCACTATAGAAGAAAACGCAGTGAAACCTAAAAATTCAAACTCTTCCTGCAACCGAATGCTTCAACCTAGGAGAACGAAACTTGGGCATCCAAGTTTTATTGGTGTACTGCTCATTACTTGAAGTTATCATGAAGGTCGGAAGAAAAAATATATGTTGTGATTTCAGGAGACTGTAGTTTTTTGGCAGCCTACCAACGCCTTTCATTGAATGAGTTATTCGCCAGTCTCTGCTTAAGGCTACATCAAGAGGAAACAAACCTTAGAGTTAGAACGTAGAACTACTGTATTGTGTCAAGTTTCAAGAGGCTAGCACAAACCGTGTTTGATTTAGAGTTCTAACTGCATCTGTCAATATAGAAGAAAACGCAGTGAAACCTAAAAATTCAATCTCTTCCTGCAAACGAATGCTTCAACCTAGGAGAACGAAACTTGGACATCCAAGTTTGATTGGTGTACTGCTCATTACTTGAAAGTATCATGAAGTTCGGAAGAAAAAATATATGTTGTGATTTCAGGAGATGGTAGTTTTTTGAAAGCTTAACAATGCCTTTCATGGAATGTGTTATTCGCCAGTCTCTGCTTAAGGCTACATCAAGAGGAAACAAACCTTAGAGTTAGAACGTAGAACTACTGTATTGTGTCAAGTTTCAAGAGGCTAGCACAAACCGTGTTTGATTTAGAGTTCTAACTGCATCTGTCAATATAGAAGAAAACGCAGTGAAACCTAAAAATTCAAACTCTTCCTGCAAACGAATGCTTCAACCTAGGAGAACGAAACTTGGGCATCCAAGTTTGATTGGTGTACTGCTCATTACTTGAAGTTATCATGAAGGTCGGAAGAAAAAATATATGTTGTGATTTCAGGAGACTGTAGTTTTTTGGCAGCCTACCAACGCCTTTCATTGAATGAGTTATTCGCCAGTCTCTGCTTAAGGCTACATCAAGAGAAAACAAACCTTAGAGTTAGAACGTAGAACTACTGTATTGTGTCAAGTTTCAAGAGGCTAGCACAAACCGTGTTTGATTTAGAGTTCTAACTGCATCTGTCACTATAGAAGAAAACGCAGTGAAACCTAGAAATTCAAACTCTTCCTGCAAACGAATGCTTCAACCTAGGAGAACGAAACTTGGACATCCAAGTTTGATTGGTGTACTGCTCATTACTTGAAAGTATCATGAAGTTCGGAAGAAAAAATATATGTTGTGATTTCAGGAGATGGTAGTTTTTTGAAGCTTAACAATGACTTTCATTGAATGTGTTATTCGCCAGTCTCTGCTTAAGGCTACATCAAGAGGAAACAAATCTTAGAGTTAGAACGTAGAACTACTGTATTGTGTCAAGTTTCAAGAAGCTACCACAAACCGTGTTTTATTTAGAGTTCTAACTGCATCTGTCAATATAGGAGAAAACGCAGTGAAACCTGAAAATTCAAACTGTTTCTGCAAACGAATGCTTCAACGTAGGAGAACGAAACTTGGGCATCCAAGTTTGATTGGTGTACTGCTCATTACTTGAAGTTATCATGAAGGTCGGAAGAAAAAATATATGTTGTGATTTCAGGAGATGGTAGTTTTTTGAAAGCTTAACAATGCCTTTCATTGAATGAGTTATTCGGGAGTCTCTGCTTAAGGCTACATCAAGAGGAAACAAACCTTAGAGTTAGAACGTAGAACTACTGTATTGTGTCAAGTTTCAAGAGGCTAGCACAAACCGTGTTTGATTTAGAGTTCTAACTGCATCTGTCAATATAGAAGAAAACGCAGTGAAACCTAAAAATTCAAACTCTTCCTGCAAACGAATGCTTCAACCTAGGAGAACGAAACTTGGGCATCCAAGTTTGATTGGTGTACTGCTCATTACTTGAAGTTATCATGAAGGTCGGAAGAAAAAATATATGTTGTGATTTCAGGAGACTGTAGTTTTTTGGCAGCCTACCAACGCCTTTCATTGAATGAGTTATTCGCCAGTCTCTGCTTAAGGCTACATCAAGAGGAAACAAACCTTAGAGTTAGAACGTAGAACTACTGTATTGTGTCAAGTTTCAAGAGGCTAGCACAAACCGTGTTTGATTTAGAGTTCTAACTGCATCTGTCACTATAGAAGAAAACGTCAGTGAAACTAAAAATTCAAACTCTTCTGCAACGAATGCTTCAACCTAGGAGAACGAAACTTGGGCATCCAAGTTTGATTGGTGTACTGCTCATTACTTGAAGTTATCATGAAGTCGGAAGAAAAAATATATGTTGTGATTTCAGGAGACTGTAGTTTTTGCAGCCTACCAACGCCTTTCATTGAATGAGTTATTCGCCAGTCTCTGCTTAAGGCTACATCAAGAGGAAACAAACCTTAGAGTTAGAACGTAGAACTACTGTATTGTGTCAAGTTTCAAGAGGCTAGCACAAACCGTGTTTGATTTAGAGTTCTAACTGCATCTGTCAATATAGAAGAAAACGCAGTGAAACCTAAAAATTCAATCTCTTCCTGGAAACGAATGCTTCAACCTAGGAGAACGAAACTTGGACATCCAAGTTTGATTGGTGTACTGCTCATTACTTGAAAGTATCATGAAGTTCGGAAGAAAAATATATGTTGTGATTTCAGGAGATGGTAGTTTTTTGAAAGCTTAACAATGCCTTTCATGGAATGTGTTATTCGCCAGTCTCTGCTTAAGGCTACATCAAGAGGAAACAAACCTTAGAGTTAGAACGTAGAACTACTGTATTGTGTCAAGTTTCAAAGAGGCTAGCACAAACCGTGTTTGTTTAGAGTTCTAACTGCATCTGTCAATATAGAAGAAAACGCAGTGAAACCTAAAAATTCAAACTCTTCCTGCAAACGAATGCTTCAACCTAGGAGAACGAAACTTGGGCATCCAAGTTTGATTGGTGTACTGCTCATTACTTGAAGTTATCATGAAGGTCGGAAGAAAAAATATATGTTGTGATTTCAGGAGACTGTAGTTTTTTGGCAGCCTACCAACGCCTTTCATTGAATGAGTTATTCGCCAGTCTCTGCTTAAGGCTACATCAAGAGGAAACAAACCTTAGAGTTAGAACGTTAGAACTACTGTATTGTGTCAAGTTTCAAGAGGCTAGTACAAACCGTGTTTGATTTAGAGTTCTAACTGCATCTGTCACTATAGAAGAAAACGCAGTGAAACCTAGAAATTCAAACTCTTCCTGCAAACGAATGCTTCAACCTAGGAGAACGAAACTTGGACATCCAAGTTTGATTGGTGTACTGCTCATACTTGAAAAGTATCATGAAGTTCGGAAGAAAAAATATATGTTGTGATTTCAGGAGATGGTAGTTTTTGGAAGCTTAACAATGACTTTCATTGAATGTGTTATTCGCCAGTCTCTGCTTAAGGCTACATCAAGAGGAAACAAATCTTAGAGTTAGAACGTAGAACTACTGTATTGTGTCAAGTTTCAAGAAGCTACCACAACCGTGTTTTATTTAGAGTTCTAACTGCATCTGTCAATATAGGAGAAAACGCAGTGAAACCTGAAAATTCAAACTGTTTCTGCAAACGAATGCTTTCAAACTAGGAGAACGAAACTTGGGCATCCAAGTTTGATTGGTGTACTGCTCATTACTTGAAGTTATCATGAAGGTCGGAAGAAAAAATATATGTTGTGATTTCAGGAGATGGTAGTTTTTGAAAGCTTAACAATGCCTTTCATTGAATGAGTTATTCGGGAGTCTCTGCTTAAGGCTACATCAAGAGGAAACAACCTTAGAGTTAGAACGTAGAACTACTGTATTTGTGTCAAGTTTCAAGAGGCTAGCACAAACCCGTGTTTGATTTAGAGTTCTAACTGCATCTTGTCAATATAGAAGAAACGCAGTGAACCTAAAAATTCAAACTCTTCCTGCAAACGAATGCTTCAACCTAGGAGAACGAAACTTGGGCATTCAAGTTTGATTGGTGTACTGCTCATTACTTGAAGTTATCATGAAGGTCGGAAGAAAAAATATATGTTGTGATTTCAGGAGACTGTAGTTTTTTGGCAGCCTACCAACGCTTTCATTGAATGAGTATTCGCCAGTCTCTGCTTAAGGCTACATCAAGAGGAAACAAACCTTAGAGTTAGAACGTAGAACTACTGTATTGTGTCAAGTTTTCAAGAGGCTAGCACAAACCGTTGTT
>NW_027517389.1:0-44324 GCF_048772815.1 Callospermophilus lateralis
AGAGATAGAACTTAGAACTACTTCATTTTGTCAAGTTTCACGGAGCTAGCACAAACCGTGTTTGATTTAGAGTTTCAAACACATCTATCTATATAGCAGAAAACAGAGTGAAACCTAAAAATTCAAACTGTTACTGGAAACGAACGCTTGAACCTAGAAGAGTGAAAAGTTGGGCATCCAAGTGGGATTAGTGAACTGATCATTACCACCAAGTATCATCAAGATTTGGTGAAAAAATGTTTGCTGAGATTTCAGCAAACTAGTAGTTTTTTGGAAGCTTGGCAACCAATTTAAAAAGAAAGTGTTTTTCGCCAGTCTCTGCATGGGGTACTTCAGGAGGAAACAAACCATAGAGATAGAACTTAGAACTACTTCATTTTTTTCAAGTTTCAAGGAGCTAGCACAAACCGTGTTTGATTTAGAGTTTCAAACACATCTATCTATATAGCAGAAAACAGAGTGAAACCCAAAAATTCAAAGTGTTACTGGGAAACGAACGCTTGAACCTAGAAGAGTGAAAATTGGGCAGCCAAGTGGGCTTAGTGAACTGATCATTACCACCAAGTATCATCAAGATTTGGTGAAAAAATGGTTGCTGAGATTTCGGCAAACTAATAGTTTTTTGGAAGCTTGGCAACCCCTTTTAAACGAAAGTGTTCTTTGCCACTCTCTGAATGGGGTACTTCAAGAGGAAACAAACCATAGAGATAGAACTTAGAACTACTTCATTTTGTCAAGTTTCACGGAGCTAGCACAAACCGTGTTTGATTTAGAGTTTCAAACACATCTATCTATATAGCAGAAAACAGAGTGAAACCTAAAAATTCAAACTGTTACTGGAAACGAACGCTTGAACCTAGAAGAGTGAAAGTTGGGCAGCCAAGTGGGATTAGTGAACTGATCATTACCACCAAGTATCATCAAGATTTGGTGAAAAAATGTTTGCTGAGATTTCAGCAAACTAGTAGTTTTTTGGAAGCTTGGCAACCCCTTTCAAACGAAAGTGTTTTTTCGCCAGTCTTTGCATGGGGTACTTCAGGAGGAAACAAACCATAGAGATAGAACTTACAACTACTTCATTTGGTCAAGTTTCAAGGAGCTAGCACAAACCGTGTTTGATTTCGAGTTTCAAACACATCTATCTATATAGCAGAAAACAGAGTGAAACCTAAAAATTCAACGTGTTACTGGAAACGAACGCTTGAACCTAGAAGAGTGAAAATTGGGCAGCCAAGTGGGCTTAGTGAACTGATCATTACCACCAAGTATCATCAAGATTTGGTGAAAAAATGGTTGCTGAGATTTCAGCAAACTAGTAGTTTTTTGGAAGCTTGGCAACCCCTTTCAAACGAAAGTGTTCTTCGCCAGTCTCTGCATGGGGTACTTCAAGAGGAAACACACCATAGAGATAGAACTTAGAACTACTTCATTTTGTCAAGTTTCACGGAGCTAGCACAAACCGTGTTTGATTTAGAGTTTCAAACACATCTATCTATATAGCAGAAAACAGAGTGAAACCTAAAAATTCAAACTGTTACTGGAAACGAACGCTTGAACCTAGAAGAGTGAAATTTGGGCATCCAAGTGGGATTAGTGAACTGATCATTACCACCAAGTATCATCAAGATTTGGTGAAAAAATGTTTGCTGAGATTTCAGCAAACGAGTAGTTTTTTGGAAGCTTGGCAACCCCTTTAAAACGAAAGTGTTTTTCGCCAGTCTCTGCATGGGGTACTTCAGGAGGAAACAAACCATAGAGATAGAACTTAGAACTACTTCATTTGGTCAAGTTTCAAGGAGCTAGCACAAACCGTGTTTGATTTAGAGTTTCAAACACATCTATCTATATAGCAGAAAACAGAGTGAAACCTAAAAATTCAAAGTGTTACTGGAAACGAACGCTTGAACCTAGAAGAGTGAAAGTTGGGCAGCCAAGTGGGCTTAGTGAACTGATCATTACCACCAAGTATCATCAAGATTTGGTGAAAAAATGGTTGCTGAGATTTCGGCAAACTAGTAGTTTTTTGGAAGCTTGGCAACCCCTTTCAAACGAAAGTGTTCTTTGCCACTCTCTGAATGGGGTACTTCAAGAGGGAAACACACCATAGAGATAGAACTTAGAACTACTTCATTTTGTCAAGTTTCACGGAGCTAGCACAAACCGTGTTTGATTTAGAGTTTCAAACACATCTATCTATATAGCAGAAAACAGAGTGAAACCTAAAAATTCAAAGTGTTACTGGAAACGAACGCTTGAACCTAGAAGAGTGAAAGTTGGGCATCCAAGTGGGCTTAGTGAACTGATCATTACCACCAAGTATCATCAAGATTTGGTGAAAAAATGTTTGCTGAGATTTCAGCAAACTAGTAGTTTTTTGGAAGCTTGGCAACCCCTTTCAAACGAAAGTGTTTTTCGCCAGTCTCTGCATGGGGTACTTCAAGAGGAAACAAACCATAGAGATAGAACTTAGAACTACTTCATTTGGTCAAGTTTCAAGGAGCTAACACAAACCGTGTTTGATTTAGAGTTTCAAACACATCTATCTATATAGCAGAAAACAGAGTGAAACCTAAAAATTCAAAGTGTTACTGGAAACGAACGCTTGAACCTAGAAGATTGAAAGTTGGGCAGCCAAGTGGGATTAGTGAACTGATCATTACCACCAAGTATCATCAAGATTTGGTGAAAAAATGTTTGCTGAGATTTCAGCAAACTAGTAGTTTTTTGGAAGCTTGGCAACCAATTTAAAAGAAAGTGTTTTTCGCCAGTCTCTGCATGGGGTACTTCAGGAGGAAACAAACCATAGAGATAGAACTTAGAACTACTTCATTTTGTCAAGTTTCACGGAGCTAGCACAAACCGTGTTTGATTTAGAGTTTCAAACACATCTATCTATATAGCAGAAAACAGAGTGAAACCTAAAAATTCAAACTGTTACTGGAAACGAAAGCTTTAACCTAGAAGAGTGAAAATTGGGCAGCCAAGTGGGCTTAGTGAACTGATCATTACCACCAAGTATCATCAAGATTTGGTGAAAAAATGTTTGCTGAGATTTCAGCAAACGAGTAGTTTTTTGGAAGCTTGGCAACCCCTTTCAAACGAAAGTGTTCTTTGCCAGTCTCTGCATGGGGTACTTCAAGAGGAAACAAACCATAGAGATAGAACTTAGAACTACTTCATTTTGTCAAGTTTCACGGAGCTAGCACAAACCGTGTTTGATTTAGAGTTTCAAACACATCTATCTATATAGCAGAAAACAGAGTGAAACCTAAAAATTCAAACTGTTACTGGAAACGAACGCTTGAACCTAGAAGAGTGAAAATTGGGCAGCCAAGTGGGCTTAGTGAACTGATCATTACCACCAAGTATCATCAAGATTTGGTGAAAAAATGGTTGCTGAGATTTCAGCAAACGAGTAGTTTTTTGGAAGCTTGGCAACCCCTTTCAAACGAAAGTGTTCTTTGCCAGTCTCTGCATGGGGTACTTCAAGAGGAAACAAACCATAGAGATAGAACTTAGAACTACTTCATTTTGTCAAGTTTCACGGAGCTAGCACAAACCGTGTTTGATTTAGAGTTTCAAAACACATCTATCTATATAGCAGAAAACAGAGTGAAACCTAAAAATTCAAAACTGTTACTGGAAACGAACGCTTGAACCTAGAAGAGTGAAAGTTGGGCATCAAAGTGGGATTAGTGAACTGATCATTACCACCAAGTATCATCAAGATTTGGTGAAAAAATGTTTGCTGAGATTTCAGCAAACTAGTAGTTTTTTGGAAGCTTGGCAACCAATTTAAAAAGAAAGTGTTTTTCGCCAGTCTCTGCATGGGGTACTTCAGGAGGAAACAAACCATAGAGATAGAACTTAGAACTACTTCATTTTTTCAAGTTTCAAGGAGCTAGCACAAACCGTGTTTGATTTAGAGTTTCAAACACATCTATCTATATAGCAGAAAACAGAGTGAAACCTAAAAATTCAAACTGTTACTGGAAACGAACGCTTGAACCTAGAAGAGTGAAAATTGGGCAGCCAAGTGGGCTTAGTGAACTGATCATTACCACCAAGTATCATCAAGATTTGGTGAAAAAAATGGTTGCTGAGATTTCGGCAAACTAATAGTTTTTTGGAAGCTTGGCAACCCCTTTCAAACGAAAGTGTTCTTTGCCAGTCTCTGAATGGGGTACTTCAAGAGGAAACAAACCATAGAGATAGAACTTAGAACTACTTCATTTTGTCAAGTTTCACGGAGCTAGCACAAACCGTGTTTGATTTAGAGTTTCAAACACATCTATCTATATAGCAGAAAACAGAGTGAAACCTAAAAATTCAAAGTGTTACTGGAAACGAACGCTTGAACCTAGAAGAGTGAAAGTTGGGCGGCCAAGTGGGATTAGTGAACTGATCATTACCACCAAGTATCATCAAGATTTGGTGAAAAAATGTTTGCTGAGATTTCAGCAAACTAGTAGTTTTTTTGGAAGCTTGGCAACCCCTTTCAAACGAAAGTGTTTTTCGCCAGTCTCTGCATGGGGTACTTCAGGAGGAAACAAACCATAGAGATAGAACTTAGAACTACTTCATTTTGTCAAGTTTCACGGAGCTAGCACAAACCGTGTTTGATTTAGAGTTTCAAACACATCTATCTATATAGCAGAAAACAGAGTGAAACCTAAAAATTCAAACTGTTACTGGAAACGAACGCTTGAACCTAGAAGAGTGAAAGTTGGGCATCCAAGTGGGCTTAGTGAACTGATCATTACCACCAAGTATCATCAAGATTTGGTGAAAAAATGTTTGCTGAGATTTCAGCAAACTAGTAGTTTTTTGGAAGCTTGGCAACCCCTTTCAAACGAAAGTGTTTTTCGCCAGTCTCTGCATGGGGTACTTCAAGAGGAAACAAACCATAGAGATAGAACTTAGAACTACTTCATTTGGTCAAGTTTCAAGGAGCTAACACAAACCGTGTTTGATTTAGAGTTTCAAACACATCTATCTATATAGCAGAAAACAGAGTGAAACCTAAAAATTCAAAGTGTTACTGGAAACGAACGCTTGAACCTAGAAGATTGAAAGTTGGGCAGCCAAGTGGGATTAGTGAACTGATCATTACCACCAAGTATCATCAAGATTTGGTGAAAAAATGTTTGCTGAGATTTCAGCAAACTAGTAGTTTTTTGGAAGCTTGGCAACCAATTTAAAAAGAAAGTGTTTTTCGCCAGTCTCTGCATGGGGTACTTCAGGAGGAAACAAACCATAGAGATAGAACTTAGAACTACTTCATTTTGTCAAGTTTCACGGAGCTAGCACAAACCGTGTTTGATTTAGAGTTTCAAACACATCTATCTATATAGCAGAAAACAGAGTGAAACCTAAAAATTCAAACTGTTACTGGAAACGAAAGCTTTAACCTAGAAGAGTGAAAATTGGGCAGCCAAGTGGGCTTAGTGAACTGATCATTACCACCAAGTATCATCAAGATTTGTGAAAAAATGTTTGCTGAGATTTCAGCAAACGAGTAGTTTTTTGGAAGCTTGGCAACCCCTTTCAAACGAAAGTGTTCTTTGCCAGTCTCTGCATGGGTACTTCAAGAGGAAACAAACCATAGAGATAGAACTTAGAACTACTTCATTTTTTCAAGTTTCAAGGAGCTAGCACAAACCGTGTTTGATTTAGAGTTTCAAACACATCTATCTATATAGCAGAAAACAGAGTGAAACCTAAAAATTCAAACTGTTACTGGAAACGAACGCTTGAACCTAGAAGAGTGAAAATTGGGCAGCCAAGTGGGCTTAGTGAACTGATCATTACCACCAAGTATCATCAAGATTTGGTGAAAAAATGTTTGCTGAGATTTCAGCAAACGAGTAGTTTTTTGGAAGCTTGGCAACCCCTTTCAAACGAAAGTGTTCTTTGCCAGTCTCTGCATGGGGTACTTCAAGAGGAAACAAACCATAGAGATAGAACTTAGAACTACTTCATTTTGTCAAGTTTCACGGAGCTAGCACAAACCGTGTTTGATTTTAGAGTTTCAAACACATCTATCTATATAGCAGAAAACAGAGTGAAACCTAAAAATTCAAACTGTTACTGGAAACGAACGCTTGAACCTAGAAGAGTGAAAGTTGGGCATCAAAGTGGGATTAGTGAACTGATCATTACCACCAAGTATCATCACAAGATTTGGTGAAAAAATGTTTGCTGAGATTTCAGCAAACTAGTAGTTTTTTGGAAGCTTGGCAACCAATTTAAAAAGAAAGTGTTTTTCGCCAGTCTCTGCATGGGGTACTTCAGGAGGAAACAAACCATAGAGATAGAACTTAGAACTACTTCATTTTTTCAAGTTTCAAGGAGCTAGCACAAACCGTGTTTGATTTAGAGTTTCAAACACATCTATCTATATAGCAGAAAACAGAGTGAAACCCAAAAATTCAAAGTGTTACTGGAAACGAACGCTTGAACCTAGAAGAGTGAAAATTGGGCAGCCAAGTGGGCTTAGTGAACTGATCATTACCACCAAGTATCATCAAGATTTGGTGAAAAAATGGTTGCTGAGATTTCGGCAAACTAATAGTTTTTTGGAAGCTTGGCAACCCCTTTCAAACGAAAGTGTTCTTTGCCAGTCTCTGAATGGGGTACTTCAAGAGGAAACAAACCATAGAGATAGAACTTAGAACTACTTCATTTTGTCAAGTTTCACGGAGCTAGCACAAACCGTGTTTGATTTAGAGTTTCAAACACATCTATCTATATAGCAGAAAACAGAGTGAAACCTAAAAATTCAAACTGTTACTGGAAACGAACGCTTGAACCTAGAAGAGTGAAAGTTGGGCGGCCAAGTGGGATTAGTGAACTGATCATTACCACCAAGTATCATCAAGATTTGGTGAAAAAATGTTTGCTGAGATTTCAGCAAACTAGTAGTTTTTTGGAAGCTTGGCAACCCCTTTCAAACGAAAGTGTTTTTCGCCAGTCTCTGCATGGGGTACTTCAGGAGGAAACAAACCATAGAGATAGAACTTAGAACTACTTCATTTTGTCAAGTTTCACGGAGCTAGCACAAACCGTGTTTGATTTAGAGTTTCAAACACATCTATCTATATAGCAGAAAACAGAGTGAAACCTAAAAATTCAAACTGTTACTGGAAACGAAAGCTTTAACCTAGAAGATTGAAAGTTGGGCAGCCAAGTGGGATTAGTGAACTGATCATTACCACCATGTATCATCAAGATTTGGTGAAAAATATTTGCTGAGATTTCAGCAAACTAGTAGTTTTTTGGAAGCTTGGCAACCCCTTTAAAACGAAAGTGTTTTTCGCCAGTCTCTGCATGGGGTACTTCAGGAGGAAACAAACCATAGAGATAGAACTTAGAACTACTTCATTTGGTCAAGTTTCAAGGAGCTAACACAAACCGTGTTTGATTTAGAGTTTCAAACACATCTATCTATATAGCAGAAAACAGAGTGAAACCTAAAAATTCAAAGTGTTACTGGAAACGAACGCTTGAACCTAGAAGAGTGAAAGTTGGGCAGCCAAGTGGGCTTAGTGACCTGATCATTACCACCAAGTATCATCAAGATTTGGTGAAAAAATGGTTGCTGAGATTTCAGCAAACTAGTAGTTTTTTGGAAGCTTGGCAACCCCTTTCAAACGAAAGTGTTCTTTGCCAGTCTCTGCATGGGGTACTTCAAGAGGAAACAAACCATAGAGATAGAACTTAGAACTACTTCATTTTGTCAAGTTTCACGGAGCTAGCACAAACCGTGTTTGATTTAGAGTTTCAAACACATCTATCTATATAGCAGAAAACAGAGTGAAACCTAAAAATTCAAACTGTTACTGGAAACGAACGCTTGAACCTAGAAGATTGAAAGTTGGGCAGCCAAGTGGGATTAGTGAACTGATCATTACCACCAAGTATCATCAAGATTTGGTGAAAAAATGTTTGCTGAGATTTCAGCAAACTAGTAGTTTTTTGGAAGCTTGGCAACCAATTTAAAAAGAAAGTGTTTTTCGCCAGTCTCTGCATGGGGTACTTCAGGAGGAAACAAACCATAGAGATAGAACTTAGAACTACTTCATTTTTTCAAGTTTCAAGGAGCTAGCACAAACCGTGTTTGATTTAGAGTTTCAAACACATCTATCTATATAGCAGAAAACAGAGTGAAACCCAAAAAATTCAAAGTGTTACTGGAAACGAACGCTTGAACCTAGAAGAGTGAAAATTGGGCAGCCAAGTGGGCTTAGTGAACTGATCATTACCACCAAGTATCATCAAGATTTGGTGAAAAAATGTTTCCTGAGATTTCATCAAACGAGTAGTTTTTGGAAGCTTGGCAACCCCTTTCAAACGAAAGTGTTCTTTGCCAGTCTCTGCATGGGGTACTTCAAGAGGAAACAAACCATAGAGATAGAACTTAGAACTACTTCATTTTGTCAAGTTTCACGGAGCTAGCACAAACCGTGTTTGATTTAGAGTTTCAAACACATCTATCTATATAGCAGAAAACAGAGTGAAACCTAAAAATTCAAACTGTTACTGGAAACGAACGCTTGAACCTAGAAGAGTGAAAATTGGGCAGCCAAGTGGGCTTAGTGAACTGATCATTACCACCAAGTATCATCAAGATTTGGTGAAAAAATGGTTGCTGAGATTTCAGCAAACGAGTAGTTTTTTGGAAGCTTGGCAACCCCTTTCAAACGAAAGTGTTCTTTGCCAGTCTCTGCATGGGGTACTTCAAGAGGAAACAAACCATAGAGATAGAACTTAGAACTACTTCATTTGTCAAGTTTCACGGAGCTAGCACAAACCGTGTTTGATTTAGAGTTTCAAACACATCTATCTATATAGCAGAAAACAGAGTGAAACCTAAAAATTCAAACTGTTACTGGAAACGAACGCTTGAACCTAGAAGAGTGAAAGTTGGGCATCCAAGTGGGATTAGTGAACTGATCATTGCAACCAAGTATCATCAAGATTTGGTGAAAAAATGTTTGCTGAGATTTCAGCAAACTAGTAGTTTTTTGGAAGCTTGGCAACCAATTTAAAAAGAAAGTGTTTTTCGCCAGTCTCTGCATGGGGTACTTCAGGAGGAAAACAAACCATAGAGATAGAACTTAGAACTACTTCATTTTTTCAAGTTTCAAGGAGCTAGCACAAACCGTGTTTGATTTAGAGTTTCAAACACATCTATCTATATAGCAGAAAACAGAGTGAAACCCAAAAATTCAAAGTGTTACTGGAAACGAACGCTTGAACCTAGAAGAGTGAAAATTGGGCAGCCAAGTGGGCTTAGTGAACTGATCATTACCACCAAGTATCATCAAGATTTGGTGAAAAAATGGTTGCTGAGATTTCGGCAAACTAATAGTTTTTTGGAAGCTTGGCAACCCCTTTCAAACGAAAGTGTTCTTTGCCAGTCTCTGAATGGGGTACTTCAAGAGGAAACAAACCATAGAGATAGAACTTAGAACTACTTCATTTTGTCAAGTTTCACGGAGCTAGCACAAACCGTGTTTGATTTAGAGTTTCAAACACATCTATCTATATAGCAGAAAACAGAGTGAAACCTAAAAATTCAAACTGTTACTGGAAACGAACGCTTGAACCTAGAAGAGTGAAAGTTGGGCAGCCAAGTGGGATTAGTGAACTGATCATTACCACCAAGTATCATCAAGATTTGGTGAAAAAATGTTTGCTGAGATTTCAGCAAACTAGTAGTTTTTTGGAAGCTTGGCAACCCCTTTCAAACGAAAGTGTTTTTCGCCAGTCTCTGCATGGGGTACTTCAGGAGGAAACAAACCATAGAGATAGAACTTAGAACTACTTCATTTTGTCAAGTTTCACGGAGCTAGCACAAACCGTGTTTGATTTAGAGTTTCAAACACATCTATCTATATAGCAGAAAACAGAGTGAAACCTAAAAATTCAAACTGTTACTGGAAACGAAAGCTTTAACCTAGAAGATTGAAAGTTGGGCAGCCAAGTGGGATTAGTGAACTGATCATTACCACCATGTATCATCAAGATTTGGTGAAAAAATATTTGCTGAGATTTCAGCAAACTAGTAGTTTTTTGGAAGCTTGGCAACCCCTTTAAAACGAAAGTGTTTTTCGCCAGTCTCTGCATGGGGTACTTCAGGAGGAAACAAACCATAGAGATAGAACTTAGAACTACTTCATTTGGTCAAGTTTCAAGGAGCTAACACAAACCGTGTTTGATTTAGAGTTTCAAACACATCTATCTATATAGCAGAAAACAGAGTGAAACCTAAAAATTCAAAGTGTTACTGGAAACGAACGCTTGAACATAGAAGAGTGAAAGTTGGGCAGCCAAGTGGGCTTAGTGACCTGATCATTACCACCAAGTATCATCAAGTTTTGGTGAAAAAATGGTTGCTGAGATTTCAGCAAACTAGTAGTTTTTTGGAAGCTTGGCAACCCCTTTCAAACGAAAGTGTTCTTTGCCAGTCTCTGCATGGGGTACTTCAAGAGGAAACAAACCATAGAGATAGAACTTAGAACTACTTCATTTTGTCAAGTTTCACGGAGCTAGCACAAACCGTGTTTGATTTTAGAGTTTCAAACACATCTATCTATATAGCAGAAAACAGAGTGAAACCTAAAAATTCAAACTGTTACTGGAAACGAACGCTTGAACCTAGAAGATTGAAAGTTGGGCAGCCAAGTGGGATTAGTGAACTGATCATTACCACCAAGTATCATCAAGATTTGGTGAAAAAATGTTTGCTGAGATTTCAGCAAACTAGTAGTTTTTTGGAAGCTTGGCAACCAATTTAAAAAGAAAGTGTTTTTCGCCAGTCTCTGCATGGGGTACTTCAGGAGGAAACAAACCATAGAGATAGAACTTAGAACTACTTCATTTTTTCAAGTTTCAAGGAGCTAGCACAAACCGTGTTTGATTTAGAGTTTCAAACACATCTATCTATATAGCAGAAAACAGAGTGAAACCCAAAAATTCAAAGTGTTACTGGAAACGAACGCTTGAACCTAGAAGATTGAAAGTTGGGCAGCCAAGTGGGATTAGTGAACTGATCATTACCACCAAGTATTATCAAGATTTGGTGAAAAAATGTTTGCTGAGATTTCAGCAAACTAGTATTTTTTTGGAAGCTTGGCAACCCCTTTAAAACGAAAGTGTTTTTCGCCAGTCTCTGCATGGGGTACTTCAAGAGGAAACAAACCATAGAGATAGAACTTAGAACTACTTCATTTGGTCAAGTTTCAAGGAGCTAGCACAAACCGTGTTTGATTTAGAGTTTCAAACACATCTATCTATATAGCAGAAAACAGAGTGAAACCTAAAAATTCAAAGTGTTACTGGAAATGAACGCTTGAACCTAGAAGAGTGAAAGTTGGGCAGCCAAGTGGGCTTACTGAACTGATCATTACCACCAAGTATCATCAAGATTTGGTGAAAAAATGGTTGCTGAGATTTCAGCAAACGAGTAGTTTTTTGGAAGCTTGGCAACCCCTTTCAAACGAAAGTGTTCTTTGCCAGTCTCTGCATGGGGTACTTCAAGAGGAAACAAACCATAGAGATAGAACTTAGAACTACTTCATTTGTCAAGTTTCACGGAGCTAGCACAAACCGTGTTTGATTTAGAGTTTCAAACACATCTATCTATATAGCAGAAAACAGAGTGAAACCTAAAAATTCAAACTGTTACTGGAAACGAACGCTTGAACCTAGAAGAGTGAAAGTTGGGCATCCAAGTGGGATTAGTGAACTGATCATTGCAACCAAGTATCATCAAGATTTGGTGAAAAAATGTTTGCTGAGATTTCAGCAAACTAGTAGTTTTTTGGAAGCTTGGCAACCAATTTAAAAAGAAAGTGTTTTTCGCCAGTCTCTGCATGGGGTACTTCAGGAGGAAACAAACCATAGAGATAGAACTTAGAACTACTTCATTTTTTCAAGTTTCAAGGAGCTAGCACAAACCGTGTTTGATTTAGAGTTTCAAACACATCTATCTATATAGCAGAAAACAAAGTGAAACCCAAAAATTCAAAGTGTTACTGGAAACGAACGCTTGAACCTAGAAGAGTGAAAATTGGGCAGCCAAGTGGGCTTAGTGAACTGATCATTACCACCAAGTATCATCAAGATTTGGTGAAAAAATGGTTGCTGAGATTTCGGCAAACTAATAGTTTTTTGGAAGCTTGGCAACCCCTTTCAAACGAAAGTGTTCTTTGCCACTCTCTGAATGGGGTACTTCAAGAGGAAACAAACCATAGAGATAGAACTTAGAACTACTTCATTTTGTCAAGTTTCACGGAGCTAGCACAAACGGTGTTTGATTTAGAGTTTCAAACACATCTATCTATATAGCAGAAAACAGAGTGAAACCTAAAAATTCAAACTGTTACTGGAAACGAACGCTTGAACCTAGAAGAGTGAAAGTTGGGCAGCCAAGTGGGATTAGTGAACTGATCATTACCACCAAGTATCATCAAGATTTGGTGAAAAAATGTTTGCTGAGATTTCAGCAAACTAGTAGTTTTTTGGAAGCTTGGCAAACCCTTTCAAACGAAAGTGTTTTTCGCCAGTCTCTGCATGGGGTACTTCAGGAGGAAACAAACCATAGAGATAGAACTTAGAACTACTTCATTTTGTCAAGTTTCACGGAGCTAGCACAAACCGTGTTTGATTTAGAGTTTCAAACACATCTATCTATATAGCAGAAAACAGAGTGAAACCTAAAAATTCAAACTGTTACTGGAAACGAAAGCTTTAACCTAGAAGATTGAAAGTTGGGCAGCCATGTGGGATTAGTGAACTGATCATTACCACCATGTATCATCAAGATTTGGTGAAAAAATGTTTGCTGAGATTTCAGCAAACTAGTAGTTTTTTGGAAGCTTGGCAACTCCTTTAAAACGAAAGTGTTTTTCGCCAGTCTCTGCATGGGGTACTTCAGAGGAAACAAACCATAGAGATAGAACTTAGAACTACTTCATTTGGTCAAGTTTCAAGGAGCTAACACAAACCGTGTTTGATTTAGAGTTTCAAACACATCTATCTATATAGCAGAAAACAGAGTGAAACCTAAAAATTCAAAGTGTTACTGGAAACGAACGCTTGAACCTAGAAGAGTGAAAGTTGGGCAGCCAAGTGGGCTTAGTGACCTGATCATTACCACCAAGTATCATCAAGATTTGGTGAAAAAATGGTTGCTGAGATTTCAGCAAACTAGTAGTTTTTTGGAAGCTTGGCAACTCCTTTCAAACGAAAGTGTTCTTTGCCAGTCTCTGCATGGGGTACTTCAAGAGGAAACAAACCATAGAGATAGAACTTAGAACTACTTCATTTTGTCAAGTTTCACGGAGCTAGCACAAACCGTGTTTGATTTAGAGTTTCAAACACATCTATCTATAGAGCAGAAAACAGAGTGAAACCTAAAAATTCAAACTGTTACTGGAAACGAACGCTTGAACCTAGAAGATTGAAAGTTGGGCAGCCAAGTGGGATTAGTGAACTGATCATTACCACCAAGTATCATCAAGATTTGGTGAAAAAATGTTTGCTGAGATTTCAGCAAACTAGTAGTTTTTTGGAAGCTTGGCAACCAATTTAAAAAGAAAGTGTTTTTCGCCAGTCTCTGCATGGGGTACTTCAGGAGGAAACAAACCATAGAGATAGAACTTAGAACTACTTCATTTTTTCAAGTTTCAAGGAGCTAGCACAAACGGTGTTTGATTTAGAGTTTCAAACACATCTATCTATATAGCAGAAAACAGAGTGAAACCCAAAAATTCAAAGTGTTACTGGAAACGAACGCTTGAACCTAGAAGAGTGAAAATTGGGCAGCCAAGTGGGCTTAGTGAACTGATCATTACCACCAAGTATCATCAAGATTTGGTGAAAAAATGGTTGCTGAGATTTCGGCAAACTAATAGTTTTTTGGAAGCTTGGCAACCCCTTTCAAACGAAAGTGTTCTTTGCCACTCTCTGAATGGGGTACTTCAAGAGGAAACAAACCATAGAGATAGATCTTAGAACTACTTCATTTTGTCAAGTTTCACGGAGCTAGCACAAACCGTGTTTGATTTAGAGTTTCAAACACATCTATCTATATAGCAGAAAACAGAGTG
This sequence comes from Callospermophilus lateralis, assembly GCF_048772815.1. Taxonomy (NCBI): domain Eukaryota; kingdom Metazoa; phylum Chordata; class Mammalia; order Rodentia; family Sciuridae; genus Callospermophilus; species Callospermophilus lateralis. Next base: position 14,118 of record NW_027517389.1, read on the forward strand.
AAACCTAAAAATTCAAACTGTTACTGGAAACGAACGCTTGAACCTAGAAGAGTGAAAGTTGGGCAGCCAAGTGGGATTAGTGAACTGATCATTACCACCAAGTATCATCAAGATTTGGTGAAAAAATGTTTGCTGAGATTTCAGCAAACTAGTAGTTTTTTGGAAGCTTGGCAACCCCTTTCAAACGAAAGTGTTTTTTCGCCAGTCTCTGCATGGGGTACTTCAGGAGGAAACAAACCATAGAGATAGAACTTAGAACTACTTCATTTGGTCAAGTTTCAAGAAGCTAGCACAAACCGTGTTTGATTTCGAGTTTCAAACACATCTATCTATATAGCAGAAAACAGAGTGAAACCTAAAAATTCAAAGTGTTACTGGAAACGAACGCTTGAACCTAGAAGAGTGAAAATTGGGCAGCCAAGTGGGCTTAGTGAACTGATCATTACCACCAAGTATCATCAAGATTTGGTGAAAAAATGGTTGCTGAGATTTCAGCAAACTAGTAGTTTTTTGGAAGCTTGGCAACCCCTTTCAAACGAAAGTGTTCTTCGCCAGTCTCTGCATGGGGTACTTCAGGAGGAAACAAACCATAGAGATAGAACTTAGAACTACTTCATTTTTTTCAAGTTTCAAGGAGCTAGCACAAACCGTGTTTGATTTAGAGTTTCAAACACATCTATCTATATAGCAGAAAACAGAGTGAAACCCAAAAATTCAAAGTGTTACTGGAAACGAACGCTTGAACCTAGAAGAGTGAAAATTGGGCAGCCAAGTGGGCTTAGTGAACTGATCATTACCACCAAGTATCATCAAGATTTGGTGAAAAAATGTTTGCTGAGATTTCAGCAAACGAGTAGTTTTTTGGAAGCTTGGCAACCCCTTTCAAACGAAAGTGTTCTTTGCCAGTCTCTGCATGGGGTACTTCAGGAGGAAACAAACCATAGAGATAGAACTTAGAACTACTTCATTTTGTCAAGTTTCACGGAGCTAGCACAAACCGTGTTTGATTTAGAGTTTCAAACACATCTATCTATATAGCAGAAAACAGAGTGAAACCTAAAAATTCAAACTGTTACTGGAAACGAAAGCTTTAACCTAGAAGATTGAAAGTTGGGCAGCCAAGTGGGATTAGTGAACTGATCATTACCACCATGTATCATCAAGATTTGGTGAAAAAATGTTTGCTGAGATTTCAGCAAACTAGTAGTTTTTTGGAAGCTTGGCAACCCCTTTAAAACGAAAGTGTTTTTTCGCCAGTCTCTGCATGGGGTACTTCAGGAGGAAACAAACCATAGAGATAGAACTTAGAACTACTTCATTTGGTCAAGTTTCAAGGAGCTAACACAAACCGTGTTTGATTTAGAGTTTCAAACACATCTATCTATATAGCAGAAACAGAGTGAAACCTAAAAATTCAAACTGTTACTGGAAACGAACGCTTGAACCTAGAAGATTGAAAGTTGGGCAGCCAAGTGGGATTAGTGAACTGATCATTACCACCAAGTATCATCAAGATTTGGTGAAAAAATGTTTGCTGAGATTTCAGCAAACTAGTAGTTTTTTGGAAGCTTGGCAACCCCTTTCAAACGAAAGTGTTTTTCGCCAGTCTCTGCATGGGGTACTTCAGGAGGAAACAAACCATAGAGATAGAACTTAGAACTACTTTATTTGGTCAAGTTTCAAGGAGCTAGCACAAACCGTGTTTGATTTAGAGTTTCAAACACATCTATCTATATAGCAGAAAACAGAGTGAAACCTAAAATTCAAAGTGTTACTGGAAACGAACGCTTGAACCTAGAAGAGTGAAAGTTGGGCAGCCAAGTGGGCTTAGTGAACTGATCATTACCACCAAGTATCATCAAGATTTGGTGAAAAAATGGTTGCTGAGATTTCGGCAAACTAGTAGTTTTTTGGAAGCTTGGCAACCCCTTTCAAACGAAAGTGTTCTTTGCCACTCTCTGAATGGGGTACTTCAAGAGGAAACAAACCATAGGGATATAACTTAGAACTACTTCATTTTGTCAAGTTTTACGGAGCTAGCACAAACCGTGTTTGATTTAGAGTTTCAAACACATCTATCTATATAGCAGAAAAACAGAGTGAAACCTAAAAATTCAAACTGTTACTGGAAACGAACGCTTGAACCTAGAAGAGTGAAAATTGGGCAGCCAAGTGGGCTTAGTGAACTGATCATTACCACCAAGTATCATCAAGATTTGGTGAAAAAATGGTTGCTGAGATTTCAGCAAACTAGTAGTTTTTTGGAAGCTTGGCAACCCCTTTCAAACGAAAGTGTTCTTTGCCAGTCTCTGCATGGGGTACTTCAAGAGGAAACAAACCATAAAGATAGAACTTAGAACTACTTCATTTTGTCAAGTTTCACGGAGCTAGCTCAAACCGTGTTTGATTTAGAGTTTCAAACACATCTATCTATATAGCAGAAAATAGAGTGAAACCTAAAAATTCAAACTGTTACTGGAAACGAACGCTTGAACCTAGAAGATTGAAAGTTGGGCAGCCAAGTGGGATTAGTGAACTGATCATTACCACCAAGTATCATCAAGATTTGGTGAAAAAATGTTTGCTGAGATTTCAGCAAACTAGTAGTTTTTTGGAAGCTTGGCAACCCCTTTAAAACGAAAGTGTTTTTCGCCAGTCTCTGCATGGGGTACTTCAAGAGGAAACAAACCATAGAGATAGAACTTAGAACTACTTCATTTGGTCAAGTTTCAAGGAGCTAGCACAAACCGTGTTTGATTTAGAGTTTCAAACACATCTATCTATATAGCAGAAAACAGAGTGAAACCTAAAAATTCAAAGTGTTACTGGAAACGAACGCTTGAACCTAGAAGAGTGAAAGTTGGGCAGCCAAGTGGGCTTAGTGAACTGATCATTACCACCAAGTATCATCAAGATTTGGTGAAAAAATGGTTGCTGAGATTTCGGCAAACTAGTAGTTTTTTGGAAGCTTGGCAACCCCTTTCAAACGAAAGTGTTCTTTGCCAGTCTCTGCATAGGGTACTTCAAGAGGAAACAAACTATAGAGATAGAACTTAGAACTACTTCATTTTGTCAAGTTTCACGGATCTAGCACAAACCGTGTTTGATTTAGAGTTTCAAACACATCTATCTATATAGCAGAAAACAGAGTGAAACCTAAAAATTCAAACTGTTACTGGAAACGAACGCTTGAACCTAGAAGATTGAAAGTTGGGCAGCCAAGTGGGATTAGTGAACTGATCATTACCACCAAGTATCATCAAGATTTGGTGAAAAAAATGTTTGCTGAGATTTCAGCAAACTAGTAGTTTTTTGGAAGCTTGGCAACCCCTTTCAAACGAAAGTGTTTTTCGCCAGTCTCTGCATGGGGTACTTCAGGAGGAAACAAACCATAGAGATAGAACTTAGAACTACTTCATTTGGTCAAGTTTCAAGGAGCTAGCACAAACCGTGTTTGATTTAGAGTTTCAAACACATCTATCTATATAGCAGAAAACAGAGTGAAACCTAAAAATTCAAAGTGTTACTGGAAACGAACGCTTGAACCTAGAAGAGTGAAAATTGGGCAGCCAAGTGGGCTTAGTGAACTGATCATTACCACCAAGTATCATCAAGATTTGGTGAAAAAATGTTTGCTGAGATTTCAGCAAACGAGTAGTTTTTTGGAAGCTTGGCAACCCCTTTCAAACGAAAGTGTTCTTCGCCAGTCTCTGCATGGGGTACTTCAAGAGGGAACAAACCATAGAGATAGAACTTAGAACTACTTCATTTTGTCAAGTTTCACGGAGCTAGCACAAACCGTGTTTGATTTAGAGTTTCAAACACATCTATCTATATAGCAGAAAACAGAGTGAAATCTAAAAATTCAAACTGTTACTGGAAACGAACGCTTGAACCTAGAAGAGTGAAAATTGGGCAGCCAAGTGGGCTTAGTGAACTGATCATTACCACCAAGTATCATCAAGATTTGGTGAAAAAATGGTTGCTGAGATTTCAGCAAACGAGTAGTTTTTTGGAAGCTTGGCAACCCCTTTCAAACGAAAGTGTTCTTTGCCAGTCTCTGCATGGGGTACTTCAAGAGGAAACAAACCATAAAGGTAGAACTTAGAACTACTTCATTTTGTCAAGTTTCACGGAGCTAGCACAAACCGTGTTTGATTTAGAGTTTCAAACACATCTATCTATATAGCAGAAAACAGAGTGAAAACCTAAAAATTCAAACTGTTACTGGAAACGAACGCTTGAACCTAGAAGATTGAAAGTTGGGCAGCCAAGTGGGATTAGTGAACTGATCATTACCACCAAGTATCATCAAGATTTGGTGAAAAAATGTTTGCTGAGATTTCAGCAAACTAGTAGTTTTTTGGAAGCTTGGCAACCCCTTTAAAACGAAAGTGTTTTTCGCCAGTCTCTGCATGGGGTATTTCAAGAGGAAACAAACCATAGAGATAGAACTTAGAACTACTTCATTTGGTCAAGTTTCAAGGAGCTAGCACAAACCGTGTTTCATTTAGAGTTTCAAACACATCTATCTATATAGCAGAAAACAGAGTGAAACCTAAAAATTCAAAGTGTTACTGGAAACGAACGCTTGAACCTAGAAGAGTGAAAATTGGGCAGCCAAGTGGGCTTAGTGAACTGATCATTACCACCAAGTATCATCAAGATTTGGTGAAAAAATGGTTGCTGAGATTTCAGCAAACTAGTAGTTTTTTGGAAGCTTGGCAACCCCTTTCAAACGAAAGTGTTCTTTGCCAGTCTCTGCATGGGGTACTTCAAGAGGAAACAAACCATAGAGATAGAACTTAGAACTACTTCATTTTGTCAAGTTTCACGGAGCTAGCACAAACCGTGTTTGATTTAGAGTTTCAAACACATCTATCTATATAGCAGAAAACAGAGTGAAACCTAAAAATTCAAAGTGTTACTGGAAACGAACGCTTGAACCTAGAAGAGTGAAAGTTGGGCAGCCAAGTGGGCTTAGTGACCTGATCATTACCACCAAGTATCATCAAGATTTGGTGAAAAAATGGTTGCTGAGATTTCAGCAAACTAGTAGTTTTTTGGAAGCTTGGCAACCAATTTAAAAAGAAAGTGTTTTTCGCCAGTCTCTGCATGGGGTACTTCAGGAGGAAACAAACCATAGAGATAGAACTTAGAACTACTTCATTTTTTCAAGTTTCAAGGAGCTAGCACAAACCGTGTTTGATTTAGAGTTTCAAACACATCTATCTATATAGCAGAAAACAGAGTGAAACCCAAAAATTCAAAGTGTTACTGGAAACGAACGCTTGAACCTAGAAGAGTGAAAATTGGGCAGCCAAGTGGGCTTAGTGAACTGATCATTACCACCAAGTATCATCAAGATTTGGTGAAAAAATGTTTGCTGAGATTTCAGCAAACGAGTAGTTTTTTGGAAGCTTGGCAACCCCTTTCAAACGGAAGTGTTCTTTGCCAGTCTCTGCATGGGGTACTTCAAGAGGAAACAAACCATAGAGATAGAACTTAGAACTACTTCATTTTGTCAAGTTTCACGGAGCTAGCACAAACCGTGTTTGATTTAGAGTTTCAAACACATCTATCTATATAGCAAAAAACACAGTGAAACCTAAAAATTCAAACTGTTACTGGAAACGAACGCTTGAACCTAGAAGATTGAAAGTTGGGCAGCCAAGTGGGATTAGTGAACTGATCATTACCACCAAGTATCATCAAGATTTGGTGAAAAAATGTTTGCTGAGATTTCAGCAAACTAGTAGTTTTTTGGAAGCTTGGCAACCCCTTTAAAATGAAAGTGTTTTTCGCCAGTCTCTGCATGGGGTACTTCAGGAGGAAACAAACCATAGAGATAGAACTTAGAACTACTTCATTTGGTCAAGTTTCAAGGAGCTAGCACAAACCGTGTTTGATTTAGAGTTTCAAACACATCTATCTATATAGCAGAAAACAGAGTGAAACCTAAAAATTCAAAGTGTTACTGGAAACGAACGCTTGAACCTAGAAGAGTGAAAGTTGGGCAGCCAAGTGGGCTTAGTGAACTGATCATTACCACCAAGTATCATCAAGATTTGGTGAAAAAATGGTTGCTGAGATTTCGGCAAACTAGTAGTTTTTTGGAAGCTTGGCAACCCCTTTCAAACGAAAGTGTTCTTTGCCACTCTCTGAATGGGGTACTTCAAGAGGAAACAAACCATAGAGATATAACTTAGAACTACTTCATTTTGTCAAGTTTTACGGAGCTAGCACAAACCGTGTTTGATTTAGAGTTTCAAACACATCTATCTATATAGCAGAAAACAGAGTGAAACCTAAAAATTCAAACTGTTACTGGAAACGAACGCTTGAACCTAGAAGAGTGAAAATTGGGCAGCCAAGTGGGCTTAGTGAACTGATCATTACCACCAAGTATCATCAAGATTTGGTGAAAAAATGGTTGCTGAGATTTCAGCAAACTAGTAGTTTTTTGGAAGCTTGGCAACCCCTTTAAAACGAAAGTGTTTTTCGCCAGTCTCTGCATGGGGTATTTCAAGAGGAAACAAACCATAGAGATAGAACTTAGAACTACTTCATTTGGTCAAGTTTCAAGGAGCTAGCACAAACCGTGTTTCATTTAGAGTTTCAAACACATCTATCTATATAGCAGAAAACAGAGTGAAACCTAAAAATTCAAAGTGTTACTGGAAACGAACGCTTGAACCTAGAAGAGTGAAAATTGGGCAGCCAAGTGGGCTTAGTGAACTGATCATTACCACCAAGTATCATCAAGATTTGGTGAAAAAATGGTTGCTGAGATTTCAGCAAACTAGTAGTTTTTTGGAAGCTTGGCAACCCCTTTCAAACGAAAGTGTTCTTTGCCAGTCTCTGCATGGGGTACTTCAAGAGGAAACAAACCATAGAGATAGAACTTAGAACTACTTCATTTTGTCAAGTTTCACGGAGCTAGCACAAACCGTGTTTGATTTAGAGTTTCAAACACATCTATCTATATAGCAGAAAACAGAGTGAAACCTAAAAATTCAAAGTGTTACTGGAAACGAACGCTTGAACCTAGAAGAGTGAAAGTTGGGCAGCCAAGTGGGCTTAGTGACCTGATCATTACCACCAAGTATCATCAAGATTTGGTGAAAAAATGTTTGCTGAGATTTCAGCAAACTAGTAGTTTTTTGGAAGCTTGGCAACCCCTTTCAAACGAAAGTGTTTTTCGCCAGTCTCTGCATGGGGTACTTCAGGAGGAAACAAACCATAGAGATAGAACTTAGAACTACTTCATTTTTTCAAGTTTCAAGGAGCTAGCACAAACCGTGTTTGATTTAGAGTTTCAAACACATCTATCTATATAGCAGAAAACAGAGTGAAACCTAAAAATTCAAAGTGTTACTGGAAACGAACGCTTGAACCTAGAAGAGTGAAAATTGGGCAGCCAAGTGGGCTTAGTGAACTGATCATTACCACCAAGTATCATCAAGATTTGGTGAAAAAATGTTTGCTGAGATTTCAGCAAACGAGTAGTTTTTTGGAAGCTTGGCAACCCCTTTCAAACGAAAGTGTTCTTTGCCAGTCTCTGCATGGGGTACTTCAAGAGGAAACAAACCATAGAGATAGAACTTAGAACTACTTCATTTTGTCAAGTTTCACGGAGCTAGCACAAACCGTGTTTGATTTAGAGTTTCAAACACATCTATCTATATAGCAAAAAACAGAGTGAAACCTAAAAATTCAAACTGTTACTGGAAACGAACGCTTGAACCTAGAAGATTGAAAGTTGGGCAGCCAAGTGGGATTAGTGAACTGATCATTACCACCAAGTATCATCAAGATTTGGTGAAAAAATGTTTGCTGAGATTTCAGCAAACTAGTAGTTTTTTGGAAGCTTGGCAACCCCTTTAAAATGAAAGTGTTTTTCGCCAGTCTCTGCATGGGGTACTTCAGGAGGAAACAAACCATAGAGATAGAACTTAGAACTACTTCATTTGGTCAAGTTTCAAGGAGCTAGCACAAACCGTGTTTGATTTAGAGTTTCAAACACATCTATCTATATAGCAGAAACAGAGTGAAACCTAAAAATTCAAAGTGTTACTGGAAACGAACGCTTGAACCTAGAAGAGTGAAAGTTGGGCAGCCAAGTGGGCTTAGTGAACTGATCATTACCACCAAGTATCATCAAGATTTGGTGAAAAAATGGTTGCTGAGATTTCGGCAAACTAGTAGTTTTTTGGAAGCTTGGCAACCCCTTTCAAACGAAAGTGTTCTTTGCCACTCTCTGAATGGGGTACTTCAAGAGGAAACAAACCATAGAGATATAACTTAGAACTACTTCATTTTGTCAAGTTTTACGGAGCTAGCACAAACCGTGTTTGATTTAGAGTTTCAAACACATCTATCTATAGAGCAGAAAACAGAGTGAAACCTAAAAATTCAAACTGTTACTGGAAACGAACGCTTGAACCTAGAAGAGTGAAAATTGGGCAGCCAAGTGGGCTTAGTGAACTGATCATTACCACCAAGTATCATCAAGATTTGGTGAAAAAAATGGTTGCTGAGATTTCAGCAAACTAGTAGTTTTTTGGAAGCTTGGCAACCCCTTTCAAACGAAAGTGTTCTTTGCCAGTCTCTGCATGGGGTACTTCAAGAGGAAACAAACCATAAAGATAGAACTTAGAACTACTTCATTTTGTCAAGTTTCACGGAGCTAGCACAAACCGTGTTTGATTTAGAGTTTCAAACACATCTATCTATATAGCAGAAAACAGAGTGAAACCTAAAAATTCAAACTGTTACTGGAAACGAACGCTTGAACCTAGAAGATTGAAAGTTGGGCAGCCAAGTGGGATTAGTGAACTGATCATTACCACCAAGTATCATCAAGATTTGGTGAAAAAATGTTTGCTGAGATTTCAGCAAACTAGTAGTTTTTGGAAGCTTGGCAACCAATTTAAAAAGAAAGTGTTTTTCGCCAGTCTCTGCATGGGGTACTTCAGGTGGAAACAAACCATAGAGATAGAACTTAGAAATTCTTCATTTTTTCAAGTTTCAAGGAGCTAGCACAAACCGTGTTTGATTTAGAGTTTCAAACACATCTATCTATATAGCAGAAAACAGAGTGAAACCCAAAAATTCAAAGTGTTACTGGAAACGAACGCTTGAACCTAGAAGAGTGAAAGTTGGGCAGCCAAGTGGGCTTAGTGAACTGATCATTACCACCAAGTATCATCAAGATTTGGTGAAAAAATGGTTGCTGAGATTTCGGCAAACTAGTGTTTTTTGGAAGCTTGGCAACCCCTTTCAAACGAAAGTGTTCTTTGCCACTCTCTGAATGGGGTACTTCAAGAGGAAACAAACCATAGAGATAGAACTTAGAACTACTTCATTTTGTCAAGTTTCACGGATCTAGCACAAACCGTGTTTGATTTAGAGTTTCAAACACATCTATCTATATAGCAGAAAACAGAGTGAAACCTAAAAATTCAAACTGTTACTGGAAACGAACGCTTGAACCTAGAAGAGTGAAAGTTGGGCAGCCAAGTGGGATTAGTGAACTGATCATTACCACCAAGTATCATCAAGATTTGGTGAAAAAATGTTTGCTGAGATTTCAGCAAACTAGTAGTTTTTTGGAAGCTTGGCAACCCCTTTCAAACGAAAGTGTTTTTCGCCAGTCTCTGCATGGGGTACTTCAGGAGGAAACAAACCATAGAGATAGAACTTAGAACTACTTCATTTGGTCAAGTTTCAAGGAGCTAGCACAAACCGTGTTTGATTTCGAGTTTCAAACACATCTATCTATATAGCAGAAAACAGAGTGAAACCTAAAAATTCAAAGTGTTACTGGAAACGAACGCTTGAACCTAGAAGAGTGAAAATTGGGCAGCCAAGTGGGCTTAGTGAACTGATCATTACCACCAAGTATCATCAAGATTTGGTGAAAAAATGGTTGCTGAGATTTCAGCAAACTAGTAGTTTTTTGGAAGCTTGGCAACCCCTTTCAAACGAAAGTGTTCTTCGCCAGTCTCTGCATGGGGTACTTCAAGAGGAAACACACCATAGAGATAGAACTTAGAACTACTTCATTTTGTCAGGTTTCACGGAGCTAGCACAAACCGTGTTTGATTTAGAGTTTCAAACACATCTATCTATATAGCAGAAAACAGAGTGAAACCTAAAAATTCAAACTGTTACTGGAAACGAACGCTTGAACCTAGAAGAGTGAAAGTTGGGCATCCAAGTGGGATTAGTGAACTAATCATTACCACCAAGTATCATCAAGATTTGGTGAAAAAATGTTTGCTGAGATTTCAGCAAACTAGTAGTTTTTTGGAAGCTTGGCAACCCCTTTAAAACGAAAGTGTTTTTCGCCAGTCTCTGCATGGGGTACTTCAGGAGGAAACAAACCATAGAGATAGAACTTAGAACTACTTCATTTGGTCAAGTTCAAGGAGCTAACACAAACCGTGTTTGATTTAGAGTTTCAAACACATCTATCTATATAGCAGAAAACAGAGTGAAACCTAAAAATTCAAAGTGTTACTGGAAACGAACGCTTGAACCTAGAAGAGTGAAAGTTGGGCAGCCAAGTGGGCTTAGTGAACTGATCATTACCACCAAGTATCATGAAGATTTGGTGAAAAATGGTTGCTGAGATTTCAGCAAACGAGTAGTTTTTTGGAAGCTTGGCAACCCCTTTCAAACGAAAGTGTTCTTTGCCAGTCTCTGCATGGGGTACTTCAAGAGGAAACAAACCATAGAGATAGAACTTAGAACTACTTCATTTTGTCAAGTTTCACGGAGCTAGCACAAACCGTGTTTGATTTAGAGTTTCAAACACATCTATCTATATAGCAGAAAACAGAGTGAAACCTAAAAATTCAAACTGTTACTGGAAACGAACGCTTGAACCTAGAAGATTGAAAGTTGGGCAGCCAAGTGGGATTAGTGAACTGATCATTACCACCAAGTATCATCAAGATTTGGTGAAAAAATGTTTGCTGAGATTTCAGCAAACTAGTAGTTTTTTGGAAGCTTGGCAACCAATTTAAAAAGAAAGTGTTTTTCGCCAGTCTCTGCATGGGGTACTTCAGGAGGAAACAAACCATAGAGTTAGAACTTAGAACTACTTCATTTTTTCAAGTTTCAAGGAGCTAGCACAAACCGTGTTTGATTTAGAGTTTCAAACACATCTATCTATATAGCAGAAAACAGAGTGAAACCTAAAAATTCAAAGTGTTACTGGAAACGAACGCTTGAACCTAGAAGAGTGAAAGTTGGGCAGCCAAGTGGGCTTAGTGAACTGATCATTACCACCAAGTATCATCAAGATTTGGTGAAAAAATGTTTGCTGAGATTTCAGCAAACGAGTAGTTTTTTGGAAGCTTGGCAACCCCTTTCAAACGAAAGTGTTCTTCGCCAGTCTCTGCATGGGGTACTTCAAAGAGGAAACAAACATAGAGATAGAACTTAGAACTACTTCATTTTGTCAAGTTTCACGGAGCTAGCACAAACCGTGTTTGATTTAGAGTTTCAAACACATCTATCTATATAGCAGAAAACAGAGTGAAACCTAAAAATTCAAAGTGTTACTGGAAACGAACGCTTGAACCTAGAAGAGTGAAAGTTGGGCAGCCAAGTGGGCTTAGTGACCTGATCATTACCACCAAGTATCATCAAGATTTGGTGAAAAAATGGTTGCTGAGATTTCAGCAAACTAGTAGTTTTTTGGAAGCTTGGCAACCAATTTAAAAAGAAAGTGTTTTTCGCCAGTCTCTGCATGGGTACTTCAGGAGGAAACAAACCATAGAGATAGAACTTAGAACTACTTCATTTTTTCAAGTTTCAAGGAGCTAGCACAAACCGTGTTTGATTTAGAGTTTCAAACACATCTATCTATATAGCAGAAAACAGAGTGAAACCCAAAAATTCAAAGTGTTACTGGAAACGAACGCTTGAACCTAGAAGAGTGAAAATTGGGCAGCCAAGTGGGCTTAGTGAACTGATCATTACCACCAAGTATCATCAAGATTTGGTGAAAAAATGTTTGCTGAGATTTCAGCAAACGAGTAGTTTTTTGGAAGCTTGGCAACCCCTTTCAAACGAAAGTGTTCTTTGCCAGTCTCTGCATGGGGTACTTCAAGAGGAAACAAACCATAGAGATAGAACTTAGAACTACTTGATTTTGTCAAGTTTCACGGAGCTAGCACAAACCGTGTTTGATTTAGAGTTTCAAACACATCTATCTATATAGCAAAAAACAGAGTGAAACCTAAAAATTCAAACTGTTACTGGAAACGAACGCTTGAACCTAGAAGATTGAAAGTTGGGCAGCCAAGTGGGATTAGTGAACTGATCATTACCACCAAGTATCATCAAGATTTGGTGAAAAAATGTTTGCTGAGATTTCAGCAAACTAGTAGTTTTTTGGAAGCTTGGCAACCCCTTTAAAATGAAAGTGTTTTTCGCCAGTCTCTGCATGGGGTACTTCAGGAGGAAACAAACCATAGAGATAGAACTTAGAACTACTTCATTTGGTCAAGTTTCAGGAGCTAGCACAAACCGTGTTTGATTTAGAGTTTCAAACACATCTATCTATATAGCAGAAAACAGAGTGAAACCTAAAAATTCAAAGTGTTACTGGAAACGAACGCTTGAACCTAGAAGAGTGAAAGTTGGGCAGCCAAGTGGGCTTAGTGAACTGATCATTACCACCAAGTATCATCAAGATTTGGTGAAAAAATGGTTGCTGAGATTTCGGCAAACTAGTAGTTTTTTGGAAGCTTGGCAACCCCTTTCAAACGAAAGTGTTCTTTGCCACTCTCTGAATGGGGTACTTCAAGAGGAAACAAACCATAGAGATAGAACTTAGAACTACTTCATTTTGTCAAGTTTCACGGATCTAGCACAAACCGTGTTTGATTTAGAGTTTCAAACACATCTATCTATATAGCAGAAAACAGAGTGAAACCTAAAAATTCAAACTGTTACTGGAAACGAACGCTTGAACCTAGAAGAGTGAAAGTTGGGCAGCCAAGTGGGATTAGTGAACTGATCATTACCACCAAGTATCATCAAGATTTGGTGAAAAAATGTTTGCTGAGATTTCAGCAAACTAGTAGTTTTTTGGAAGCTTGGCAACCCCTTTCAAACGAAAGTGTTTTTCGCCAGTCTCTGCATGGGGTACTTCAGGAGGAAACAAACCATAGAGATAGAACTTAGAACTACTTCATTTGGTCAAGTTTCAAGGAGCTAGCACAAACCGTGTTTGATTTCGAGTTTCAAACACATCTATCTATATAGCAGAAAACAGAGTGAAACCTAAAAATTCAAAGTGTTACTGGAAACGAACGCTTGAACCTAGAAGAGTGAAAATTGGGCAGCCAAGTGGGCTTAGTGAACTGATCATTACCACCAAGTATCATCAAGATTTGGTGAAAAAATGGTTGCTGAGATTTCAGCAAACTAGTAGTTTTTTGGAAGCTTGGCAACCCCTTTCAAACGAAAGTGTTCTTCGCCAGTCTCTGCATGGGGTACTTCAAGAGGAAACACACCATAGAGATAGAACTTAGAACTACTTCATTTTGTCAAGTTTCACGGAGCTAGCACAAACCGTGTTTGATTTAGAGTTTCAAACACATCTATCTATATAGCAGAAAACAGAGTGAAACCTAAAAATTCAAACTGTTACTGGAAACGAACGCTTGAACCTAGAAGAGTGAAAGTTGGGCATCCAAGTGGGATTAGTGAACTAATCATTACCACCAAGTATCATCAAGATTTGGTGAAAAAATGTTTGCTGAGATTTCAGCAAACTAGTAGTTTTTTGGAAGCTTGGCAACCCCTTTAAAACGAAAGTGTTTTTCGCCAGTCTCTGCATGGGGTACTTCAGGAGGAAACAAACCATAGAGATAGAACTTAGAACTACTTCATTTGGTCAAGTTTCAAGGAGCTAACACAAACCGTGTTTGATTTAGAGTTTCAAACACATCTATCTATATAGCAGAAAACAGAGTGAAACCTAAAAATTCAAAGTGTTACTGGAAACGAACGCTTGAACCTAGAAGAGTGAAAGTTGGGCAGCCAAGTGGGCTTAGTGAACTGATCATTACCACCAAGTATCATGAAGATTTGGTGAAAAAATGGTTGCTGAGATTTCAGCAAACGAGTAGTTTTTTGGAAGCTTGGCAACCAATTTAAAAAGAAAGTGTTTTTCGCCAGTCTCTGCATGGGGTACTTCAGGAGGAAACAAACCATAGAGTTAGAACTTAGAACTACTTCATTTTTTCAAGTTTCAAGGAGCTAGCACAAACCGTGTTTGATTTAGAGTTTCAAACACATCTATCTATATAGCAGAAAACAGAGTGAAACCTAAAAATTCAAAGTGTTACTGGAAACGAACGCTTGAACCTAGAAGAGTGAAAGTTGGGCAGCCAAGTGGGCTTAGTGAACTGATCATTACCACCAAGTATCATCAAGATTTGGTGAAAAAATGTTTGCTGAGATTTCAGCAAACGAGTAGTTTTTTGGAAGCTTGGCAACCCCTTTCAAACGAAAGTGTTCTTCGCCAGTCTCTGCATGGGGTACTTCAAGAGGAAACAAACCATAGAGATAGAACTTAGAACTACTTCATTTTGTCAAGTTTCACGGAGCTAGCACAAACCGTGTTTGATTTAGAGTTTCAAACACATCTATCTATATAGCAGAAAACAGAGTGAAACCTAAAAATTCAAAGTGTTACTGGAAACGAACGCTTGAACCTAGAAGAGTGAAAGTTGGGCAGCCAAGTGGGCTTAGTGACCTGATCATTACCACCAAGTATCATCAAGATTTGGTGAAAAAATGGTTGCTGAGATTTCAGCAAACTAGTAGTTTTTTGGAAGCTTGGCAACCAATTTAAAAAGAAAGTGTTTTTCGCCAGTCTCTGCATGGGGTTCTTCAGGAGGAAACAAACCATAGAGATAGAACTTAGAACTACTTCATTTTTCAAGTTTCAAGGAGCTAGCACAAACCGTGTTTGATTTAGAGTTTCAAACACATCTATCTATATAGCAGAAAACAGAGTGAAACCCAAAAATTCAAAGTGTTACTGGAAACGAACGCTTGAACCTAGAAGAGTGAAAATTGGGCAGCCAAGTGGGCTTAGTGAACTGATCATTACCACCAAGTATCATCAAGATTTGGTGAAAAAATGTTTGCTGAGATTTCAGCAAACGAGTAGTTTTTTGGAAGCTTGGCAACCCCTTTCAAACGAAAGTGTTCTTTGCCAGTCTCTGCATGGGGTACTTCAAGAGGAAACAAACCATAGAGATAGAACTTAGAACTACTTCATTTTGTCAAGTTTCACGGAGCTAGCACAAACCGTGTTTGATTTAGAGTTTCAAACACATCTATCTATATAGCAAAAAACAGAGTGAAACCTAAAAATTCAAACTGTTACTGGAAACGAACGCTTGAACCTAGAAGATTGAAAGTTGGGCAGCCAAGTGGGATTAGTGAACTGATCATTACCACCAAGTATCATCAAGATTTGGTGAAAAAATGTTTGCTGAGATTTCAGCAAACTAGTAGTTTTTTGGAAGCTTGGCAACCCCTTTAAAATGAAAGTGTTTTTCGCCAGTCTCTGCATGGGGTACTTCAGGAGGAAACAAACCATAGAGATAGAACTTAGAACTACTTCATTTGGTCAAGTTTCAAGGAGCTAGCACAAACCGTGTTTGATTTAGAGTTTCAAACACATCTATCTATATAGCAGAAAACAGAGTGAAACCTAAAAATTCAAAGTGTTACTGGAAACGAACGCTTGAACCTAGAAGAGTGAAAGTTGGGCAGCCAAGTGGGCTTAGTGAACTGATCATTACCACCAAGTATCATCAAGATTTGGTGAAAAAATGGTTGCTGAGATTTCGGCAAACCTAGTAGTTTTTTGGAAGCTTGGCAACCCCTTTCAAACGAAAGTGTTCTTTGCCACTCTCTGAATGGGGTACTTCAAGAGGAAACAAACCATAGAGATATAACTTAGAACTACTTCATTTTGTCAAGTTTTACGGAGCTAGCACAAACCGTGTTTGATTTAGAGTTTCAAACACATCTATCTATATAGCAGAAAACAGAGTGAAACCTAAAAATTCAAACTGTTACTGGAAACGAACGCTTGAACCTAGAAGAGTGAAAATTGGGCAGCCAAGTGGGCTTAGTGAACTGATCATTACCACCAAGTATCATCAAGATTTGGTGAAAAAATGGTTGCTGAGATTTCAGCAAACTAGTAGTTTTTTGGAAGCTTGGCAACCCCTTTCAAACGAAAGTGTTCTTTGCCAGTCTCTGCATGGGGTACTTCAAGAGGAAACAAACCATAAAGATAGAACTTAGAACTACTTCATTTTGTCAAGTTTCACGGAGCTAGCACAAACCGTGTTTGATTTAGAGTTTCAAACACATCTATCTATATAGCAGAAAACAGAGTGAAACCTAAAAATTCAAACTGTTACTGGAAACGAACGCTTGAACCTAGAAGATTGAAAGTTGGGCAGCCAAGTGGGATTAGTGAACTGATCATTACCACCAAGTATCATCAAGATTTGGTGAAAAAATGTTTGCTGAGATTTCAGCAAACTAGTAGTTTTTGGAAGCTTGGCAACCAATTTAAAAAGAAAGTGTTTTTCGCCAGTCTCTGCATGGGGTACTTCAGGTGGAAACAAACCATAGAGATAGAACTTAGAAATTCTTCATTTTTTCAAGTTTCAAGGAGCTAGCACAAACCGTGTTTGATTTAGAGTTTCAAACACATCTATCTATATAGCAGAAAACAGAGTGAAACCCAAAAATTCAAAGTGTTACTGGAAACGAACGCTTGAACCTAGAAGAGTGAAAGTTGGGCAGCCAAGTGGGCTTAGTGAACTGATCATTACCACCAAGTATCATCAAGATTTGGTGAAAAAATGGTTGCTGAGATTTCGGCAAACTAGTAGTTTTTTGGAAGCTTGGCAACCCCTTTCAAACGAAAGTGTTCTTTGCCACTCTCTGAATGGGTACTTCAAGAGGAAACAAACCATAGAGATAGAACTTAGAACTACTTCATTTTGTCAAGTTTCACGGATCTAGCACAAACCGTGTTTGATTTAGAGTTTCAAACACATCTATCTATATAGCAGAAAACAGAGTGAAACCTAAAAATTCAAACTGTTACTGGAAACGAACGCTTGAACCTAGAAGAGTGAAAGTTGGGCAGCCAAGTGGGATTAGTGAACTGATCATTACCACCAAGTATCATCAAGATTTGGTGAAAAAATGTTTGCTGAGATTTCAGCAAACTAGTAGTTTTTGGAAGCTTGGCAACCCCTTTCAAACGAAAGTGTTTTTCACCAGTCTCTGCATGGGGTACTTCAGGAGGAAACAAACCATAGAGATAGAACTTAGAACTACTTCATTTGGTCAAGTTTCAAGGAGCTAGCACAAACCGTGTTTGATTTCGAGTTTCAAACACATCTATCTATATAGCAGAAAACAGAGTGAAACCTAAAAATTCAAAGTGTTACTGGAAACGAACGCTTGAACCTAGAAGAGTGAAAGTTGGGCAGCCAAGTGGGCTTAGTGACCTGATCATTACCACCAAGTATCATCAAGATTTGGTGAAAAAATGGTTGCTGAGATTTCAGCAAACTAGTAGTTTTTTGGAAGCTTGGCAACCAATTTAAAAAAGAAAGTGTTTTTCGCCAGTCTCTGCATGGGGGTACTTCAGGAGGAAACAAACCATAGAGATAGAACTTAGAACTACTTCATTTTTTCAAGTTTCAAGGAGCTAGCACAAACCGTGTTTGATTTAGAGTTTCAAACACATCTATCTATATAGCAGAAAACAGAGTGAAACCCAAAAATTCAAAGTGTTACTGGAAACGAACGCTTGAACCTAGAAGAGTGAAAATTGGGCAGCCAAGTGGGCTTAGTGAACTGATCATTACCACCAAGTATCATCAAGATTTGGTGAAAAAATGTTTGCTGAGATTTCAGCAAACGAGTAGTTTTTTGGAAGCTTGGCAACCCCTTTCAAACGAAAGTGTTCTTTGCCAGTCTCTGCATGGGGTACTTCAAGAGGAAACAAACCATAGAGATAGAACTTAGAACTACTTCATTTTGTCAAGTTTCACGGAGCTAGCACAAACCGTGTTTGATTTAGAGTTTCAAACACATCTATCTATATAGCAAAAAACAGAGTGAAACCTAAAAATTCAAACTGTTACTGGAAACGAACGCTTGAACCTAGAAGATTGAAAGTTGGGCAGCCAAGTGGGATTAGTGAACTGATCATTACCACCAAGTATCATCAAGATTTGGTGAAAAAATGTTTGCTGAGATTTCAGCAAACTAGTAGTTTTTTGGAAGCTTGGCAACCCCTTTAAAATGAAAGTGTTTTTCGCCAGTCTCTGCATGGGGTACTTCAGGAGGAAACAAACCATAGAGATAGAACTTAGAACTACTTCATTTGGTCAAGTTTCAAGGAGCTAGCACAAACCGTGTTTGATTTAGAGTTTCAAACACATCTATCTATATAGCAGAAAACAGAGTGAAACCTAAAAATTCAAAGTGTTACTGGAAACGAACGCTTGAACCTAGAAGAGTGAAAGTTGGGCAGCCAAGTGGGCTTAGTGAACTGATCATTACCACCAAGTATCATCAAGATTTGGTGAAAAAATGGTTGCTGAGATTTCGGCAAACTAGTAGTTTTTTGGAAGCTTGGCAACCCCTTTCAAACGAAAGTGTTCTTTGCCACTCTCTGAATGGGGTACTTCAAGAGGAAACAAACCATAGAGATATAACTTAGAACTACTTCATTTTGTCAAGTTTTACGGAGCTAGCACAAACCGTGTTTGATTTAGAGTTTCAAACACATCTATCTATATAGCAGAAAACAGAGTGAAACCTAAAAATTCAAACTGTTACTGGAAACGAACGCTTGAACCTAGAAGAGTGAAAATTGGGCAGCCAAGTGGGCTTAGTGAACTGATCATTACCACCAAGTATCATCAAGATTTGGTGAAAAAATGGTTGCTGAGATTTCAGCAAACGAGTAGTTTTTTGGAAGCTTGGCAACCCCTTTAAAACGAAAGTGTTTTTCGCCAGTCTCTGCATGGGGTATTTCAAGAGGAAACAAACCATAGAGATAGAACTTAGAACTACTTCATTTGGTCAAGTTTCAAGGAGCTAGCACAAACCGTGTTTCATTTAGAGTTTCAAACACATCTATCTATATAGCAGAAAACAGAGTGAAACCTAAAAATTCAAAGTGTTACTGGAAACGAACGCTTGAACCTAGAAGAGTGAAAATTGGGCAGCCAAGTGGGCTTAGTGAACTGATCATTACCACCAAGTATCATCAAGATTTGGTGAAAAAATGGTTGCTGAGATTTCAGCAAACTAGTAGTTTTTTGGAAGCTTGGCAACCCCTTTCAAACGAAAGTGTTCTTTGCCAGTCTCGGCATGGGGTACTTCAAGAGGAAACAAACCATAGAGATAGAACTTAGAACTACTTCATTTTGTCAAGTTTCACGGAGCTAGCACAAACCGTGTTTGATTTAGAGTTTCAAACACATCTATCTATATAGCAGAAAACAGAGTGAAACCTAAAAATTCAAAGTGTTACTGGAAACGAACGCTTGAACCTAGAAGAGTGAAAGTTGGGCAGCCAAGTGGGCTTAGTGACCTGATCATTACCACCAAGTATCATCAAGATTTGGTGAAAAAATGGTTGCTGAGATTTCAGCAAACTAGTAGTTTTTTGGAAGCTTGGCAACCAATTTAAAAAGAAAGTGTTTTTCGCCAGTCTCTGCATGGGGTACTTCAGGAGGAAACAAACCATAGAGATAGAACTTAGAACTACTTCATTTTTTCAAGTTTCAAGGAGCTAGCACAAACCGTGTTTGATTTAGAGTTTCAAACACATCTATCTATATAGCAGAAAACAGAGTGAAACCCAAAAATTCAAAGTGTTACTGGAAACGAACGCTTGAACCTAGAAGAGTGAAAATTGGGCAGCCAAGTGGGCTTAGTGAACTGATCATTACCACCAAGTATCATCAAGATTTGGTGAAAAAATGTTTGCTGAGATTTCAGCAAACGAGTAGTTTTTTGGAAGCTTGGCAACCCCTTTCAAACGAAAGTGTTCTTTGCCAGTCTCTGCATGGGGTACTTCAAGAGGAAACAAACCATAGAGATAGAACTTAGAACTACTTCATTTTGTCAAGTTTCACGGAGCTAGCACAAACCGTGTTTGATTTAGAGTTTCAAACACATCTATCTATATAGCAAAAAAACAGAGTGAAACCTAAAAATTCAAACTGTTACTGGAAACGAACGCTTGAACCTAGAAGATTGAAAGTTGGGCAGCCAAGTGGGATTAGTGAACTGATCATTACCACCAAGTATCATCAAGATTTGGTGAAAAAATGTTTGCTGAGATTTCAGCAAACTAGTAGTTTTTTGGAAGCTTGGCAACCCCTTTAAAATGAAAGTGTTTTTCGCCAGTCTCTGCATGGGGTACTTCAGGAGGAAACAAACCATAGAGATAGAACTTAGAACTACTTCATTTGGTCAAGTTTCAAGGAGCTAGCACAAACCGTGTTTGATTTAGAGTTTCAAACACATCTATCTATATAGCAGAAAACAGAGTGAAACCTAAAAATTCAAAGTGTTACTGGAAACGAACGCTTGAACCTAGAAGAGTGAAAGTTGGGCAGCCAAGTGGGCTTAGTGAACTGATCATTACCACCAAGTATCATCAAGATTTGGTGAAAAAATGGTTGCTGAGATTTCGGCAAACTAGTAGTTTTTTGGAAGCTTGGCAACCCCTTTTCAAACGAAAGTGTTCTTTGCCACTCTCTGAATGGGGTACTTCAAGAGGAAACAAACCATAGAGATATAACTTAGAACTACTTCATTTTGTCAAGTTTTACGGAGCTAGCACAAACCGTGTTTGATTTAGAGTTTCAAACACATCTATCTATATAGCAGAAAACAGAGTGAAACCTAAAAATTCAAACTGTTACTGGAAACGAACGCTTGAACCTAGAAGAGTGAAAATTGGGCAGCCAAGTGGGCTTAGTGAACTGATCATTACCACCAAGTATCATCAAGATTTGGTGAAAAAATGGTTGCTGAGATTTCAGCAAACTAGTAGTTTTTTGTTAGCTTGGCAACCCCTTTCAAACGAAAGTGTTCTTTGCCAGTCTCTGCATGGGGTACTTCAAGAGGAAACAAACCATAAAGATAGAACTTAGAACTACTTCATTTTGTCAAGTTTCACGGAGCTAGCACAAACCGTGTTTGATTTAGAGTTTCAAACACATCTATCTATATAGCAGAAAACAGAGTGAAACCTAAAAATTCAAACTGTTACTGGAAACGAACGCTTGAACCTAGAAGATTGAAAGTTGGGCAGCCAAGTGGGATTAGTGAACTGATCATTACCACCAAGTATCATCAAGATTTGGTGAAAAAATGTTTGCTGAGATTTCAGCAAACTAGTAGTTTTTGGAAGCTTGGCAACCAATTTAAAAAGAAAGTGTTTTTCGCCAGTCTCTGCATGGGGTACTTCAGGTGGAAACAAACCATAGAGACAGAACTTAGAAATTCTTCATTTTTTCAAGTTTCAAGGAGCTAGCACAAACCGTGTTTGATTTAGAGTTTCAAACACATCTATCTATATAGCAGAAAACAGAGTGAAACCCAAAAATTCAAAGTGATACTGGAAACGAACGCTTGAACCTAGAAGAGTGAAAGTTGGGCAGCCAAGTGGGCTTAGTGAACTGATCATTACCACCAAAGTATCCCAAGATTTGGTGAAAAAATGGTTGCTGAGATTTCGGCAAACTAGTAGTTTTTTGGAAGCTTGGCAACCCCTTTCAAACGAAAGTGTTCTTTGCCACTCTCTGAATGGGGTACTTCAAGAGGAAACAAACCATAGAGATAGAACTTAGAACTACTTCATTTTGTCAAGTTTCACGGATCTAGCACAAACCGTGTTTGATTTAGAGTTTCAAACACATCTATCTATATAGCAGAAAACAGAGTGAAACCTAAAAATTCAAACTGTTACTGGAAACGAACTCTTGAACCTAGAAGAGTGAAAGTTGGGCAGCCAAGTGGGATTAGTGAACTGATCATTACCACCAAGTATCATCAAGATTTGGTGAAAAAATGTTTGCTGAGATTTCAGCAAACTAGTAGTTTTTTGGAAGCTTGGCAACCCCTTTCAAACGAAAGTGTTTTTCGCCAGTCTCTGCATGGGGTACTTCAGGAGGAAACAAACCATAGAGATAGAACTTAGAACTACTTCATTTGGTCAAGTTTCAAGGAGCTAGCACAAACCGTGTTTGATTTCGAGTTTCAAACACATCTATCTATATAGCAGAAAACAGAGTGAAACCTAAAAATTCAAAGTGTTACTGGAAACGAACGCTTGAACCTAGAAGAGTGAAAATTGGGCAGCCAAGTGGGCTTAGTGAACTGATCATTACCACCAAGTATCATCAAGATTTGGTGAAAAAATGGTTGCTGAGATTTCAGCAAACTAGTAGTTTTTTGGAAGCTTGGCAACCCCTTTCAAACGAAAGTGTTCTTCGCCAGTCTCTGCATGGGGTACTTCAAGAGGAAACACACCATAGAGATAGAACTTAGAACTACTTCATTTTGTCAAGTTTCACGGAGCTAGCACAAACCGTGTTTGATTTAGAGTTTCAAACACATCTATCTATATAGCAGAAAACAGAGTGAAACCTAAAAATTCAAACTGTTACTGGAAACGAACGCTTGAACCTAGAAGAGTGAAAGTTGGGCATCCAAGTGGGATTAGTGAACTAATCATTACCACCAAGTATCATCAAGATTTGGTGAAAAAATGTTTGCTGAGATTTCAGCAAACTAGTAGTTTTTTGGAAGCTTGGCAACACCTTTCAAACGAAAGTGTTTTTCGCCAGTCTCTGCATGGGGTACTTCAGGAGGAAACAAACCATAGAGATAGAACTTAGAACTACTTCATTTGGTCAAGTTTCAAGGAGCTAACACAAACCGTGTTTGATTTAGAGTTTCAAACACATCTATCTATATAGCAGAAAACAGAGTGAAACCTAAAAATTCAAAGTGTTACTGGAAACGAACGCTTGAACCTAGAAGAGTGAAAGTTGGGCAGCCAAGTGGGCTTAGTGAACTGATCATTACCACCAAGTATCATCAAGATTTGGTGAAAAAATGGTTGCTGAGATTTCAGCAAACGAGTAGTTTTTTGGAAGCTTGGCAACCCCTTTCAAACGAAAGTGTTCTTTGCCAGTCTCTGCATGGGGTACTTCAAGAGGAAACAAACCATAGAGATAGAACTTAGAACTACTTCATTTTGTCAAGTTTCACGGAGCTAGCACAAACCGTGTTTGATTTAGAGTTTCAAACACATCTATCTATATAGCAGAAAACAGAGTGAAACCTAAAAATTCAAACTGTTACTGGAAACGAACGCTTGAACCTAGAAGATTGAAAGTTGGGCAGCCAAGTGGGATTAGTGAACTGATCATTACCACCAAGTATCATCAAGATTTGGTGGAAAAAGGTTGGCTGAGATTTCAGCAAACTAGTAGTTTTTTGGAAGCTTGGCAACCAATTTAAAAAGAAAGTGTTTTTCGCCAGTCTCTGCATGGGGTACTTCAGGAGGAAACAAACCATAGAGTTAGAACTTAGAACTACTTCATTTTTTCAAGTTTCAAGGAGCTAGCACAAACCGTGTTTGATTTAGAGTTTCAAACACATCTATCTATATAGCAGAAAACAGAGTGAAACCTAAAAATTCAAAGTGTTACTGGAAACGAACGCTTGAACCTAGAAGAGTGAAAGTTGGGCAGCCAAGTGGGCTTAGTGAACTGATCATTACCACCAAGTATCATCAAGATTTGGTGAAAAAATGTTTGCTGAGATTTCAGCAAACGAGTAGTTTTTTGGAAGCTTGGCAACCCCTTTCAAACGAAAGTGTTCTTCGCCAGTCTCTGCATGGGGTACTTCAAGAGGAAACAAACCATAGAGATAGAACTTAGAACTACTTCATTTTGTCAAGTTTCACGGAGCTAGCACAAACCGTGTTTGATTTAGAGTTTCAAACACATCTATCTATATAGCAGAAAACAGAGTGAAACCTAAAAATTCAAACTGTTACTGGAAACGAACGCTTGAACCTAGAAGAGTGAAAATTGGGCAGCCAAGTGGGCTTAGTGAACTGATCATTACCACCAAGTATCATCAAGATTTGGTGAAAAAATGGTTGCTGAGATTTCAGCAAACGAGTAGTTTTTTGGAAGCTTGGCAACCCCTTTCAAACGAAAGTGTTCTTTGCCAGTCTCTGCATGGGGTACTTCAAGAGGAAACAAACCATAAAGATAGAACTTAGAACTACTTCATTTTGTCAAGTTTCACGGAGCTAGCACAAACCGTGTTTGATTTAGAGTTTCAAACACATCTATCTATATAGCAGAAAACAGAGTGAAACCTAAAAATTCAAACTGTTACTGGAAACGAACGCTTGAACCTAGAAGATTGAAAGTTGGACAGCCAAGTGGGATTAGTGAACTGATCATTACCACCAAGTATCATCAAGATTTGGTGAAAAAATGTTTGCTGAGATTTCAGCAAACTAGTAGTTTTTTGGAAGCTTGGCAACCCCTTTAAAACGAAACTGTTTTTCGCCAGTCTCTGCATGGGGTATTTCAAGAGGAAACAAACCATAGAGATAGAACTTAGAACTACTTCATTTGGTCAAGTTTCAAGGAGCTAGCACAAACCGTGTTTCATTTAGAGTTTCAAACACATCTATCTATATAGCAGAAAACAGAGTGAAACCTAAAAATTCAAAGTGTTACTGGAAACGAACGCTTGAACCTAGAAGAGTGAAAGTTGGGCAGCCAAGTGGGCTTAGTGAACTGATCATTACCACCAAGTATCATCAAGATTTGGTGAAAAAATGTTTGCTGAGATTTCAGCAAACGAGTAGTTTTTTGGAAGCTTGGCAACCCCTTTCAAACGAAAGTGTTCTTCGCCAGTCTCTGCATGGGGTACTTCAAGAGGAAACAAACCATAGAGATAGAACTTAGAACTACTTCATTTTGTCAAGTTTCACGGAGCTAGCACAAACCGTGTTTGATTTAGAGTTTCAAACACATCTATCTATATAGCAGAAAACAGAGTGAAACCTAAAAATTCAAACTGTTACTGGAAACGAACGCTTGAACCTAGAAGAGTGAAAATTGGGCAGCCAAGTGGGCTTAGTGAACTGATCATTACCACCAAGTATCATCAAGATTTGGTGAAAAAATGGTTGCTGAGATTTCAGCAAACGAGTAGTTTTTTGGAAGCTTGGCAACCCCTTTCAAACGAAAGTGTTCTTTGCCAGTCTCTGCATGGGGTACTTCAAGAGGAAACAAACCATAGAGATAGAACTTAGAACTACTTCATTTTGTCAAGTTTCACGGAGCTAGCACAAACCGTGTTTGATTTAGAGTTTCAAACACATCTATCTATATAGCAGAAAACAGAGTGAAACCTAAAAATTCAAACTGTTACTGGAAACGAACGCTTGAACCTAGAAGATTGAAAGTTGGGCAGCCAAGTGGGATTAGTGAACTGATCATTACCACCAAGTATCATCAAGATTTGGTGAAAAAATGTTTGCTGAGATTTCAGCAAACTAGTAGTTTTTTGGAAGCTTGGCAACCAATTTAAAAAGAAAGTGTTTTTCGCCAGTCTCTGCATGGGGTACTTCAGGAGGAAACAAACCATAGAGATAGAACTTAGAACTACTTCATTTTTTCAAGTTTCAAGGAGCTAGCACAAACCGTGTTTGATTTAGAGTTTCAAACACATCTATCTATATAGCAGAAAACAGAGTGAAACCTAAAAATTCAAAGTGTTACTGGAAACGAACGCTTGAACCTAGAAGAGTGAAAGTTGGGCAGCCAAGTGGGCTTAGTGAACTGATCATTACCACCAAGTATCATCAAGATTTGGTGAAAAAATGTTTGCTGAGATTTCAGCAAACGAGTAGTTTTTTGGAAGCTTGGCAACCCCTTTCAAACGAAAGTGTTCTTCGCCAGTCTCTGCATGGGGTACTTCAAGAGGGAACAAACCATAGAGATAGAACTTAGAACTACTTCATTTTGTCAAGTTTCACGGAGCTAGCACAAACCGTGTTTGATTTAGAGTTTCAAACACATCTATCTATATAGCAGAAAACAGAGTGAAATCTAAAAATTCAAACTGTTACTGGAAACGAACGCTTGAACCTAGAAGAGTGAAAATTGGGCAGCCAAGTGGGCTTAGTGAACTGATCATTACCACCAAGTATCATCAAGATTTGGTGAAAAAATGGTTGCTGAGATTTCAGCAAACGAGTAGTTTTTTGGAAGCTTGGCAAACCCTTTCAAACGAAAGTGTTCTTTGCCAGTCTCTGCATGGGGTACTTCAAGAGGAAACAAACCATAAAGGTAGAACTTAGAACTACTTCATTTTGTCAAGTTTCACGGAGCTAGCACAAACCGTGTTTGATTTAGAGTTTCAAACACATCTATCTATATAGCAGAAAACAGAGTGAAACCTAAAAATTCAAACTGTTACTGGAAACGAACGCTTGAACCTAGAAGATTGAAAGTTGGGCAGCCAAGTGGGATTAGTGAACTGATCATTACCACCAAGTATCATCAAGATTTGGTGAAAAAATGTTTGCTGAGATTTCAGCAAACTAGTAGTTTTTTGGAAGCTTGGCAACCCCTTTAAAACGAAAGTGTTTTTCGCCAGTCTCTGCATGGGGTATTTCAAGAGGAAACAAACCATAGAGATAGAACTTAGAACTACTTCATTTGGTCAAGTTTCAAGGAGCTAGCACAAACCGTGTTTCATTTAGAGTTTCAAACACATCTATCTATATAGCAGAAAACAGAGTGAAACCTAAAAATTCAAAGTGTTACTGGAAACGAACGCTTGAACCTAGAAGAGTGAAAATTGGGCAGCCAAGTGGGCTTAGTGAACTGATCATTACCACCAAGTATCATCAAGATTTGGTGAAAAAATGGTTGCTGAGATTTCAGCAAACTAGTAGTTTTTTGGAAGCTTGGCAACCCCTTTCAAACGAAAGTGTTCTTTGCCAGTCTCTGCATGGGGTACTTCAAGAGGAAACAAACCATAGAGATAGAACTTAGAACTACTTCATTTTGTCAAGTTTCACGGAGCTAGCACAAACCGTGTTTGATTTAGAGTTTCAAACACATCTATCTATATAGCAGAAAACAGAGTGAAACCTAAAAATTCAAAGTGTTACTGGAAACGAACGCTTGAACCTAGAAGAGTGAAAGTTGGGCAGCCAAGTGGGCTTAGTGACCTGATCATTACCACCAAGTATCATCAAGATTTGGTGAAAAAATGGTTGCTGAGATTTCAGCAAACGAGTAGTTTTTTGGAAGCTTGGCAACCAATTTAAAAAGAAAGTGTTTTTCGCCAGTCTCTGCATGGGGTACTTCAGGAGGAAACAAACCATAGAGATAGAACTTAGAACTACTTCATTTTTTCAAGTTTCAAGGAGCTAGCACAAACCGTGTTTGATTTAGAGTTTCAAACACATCTATCTATATAGCAGAAAACAGAGTGAAACCCAAAAATTCAAAGTGTTACTGGAAACGAACGCTTGAACCTAGAAGAGTGAAAATTGGGCAGCCAAGTGGGCTTAGTGAACTGATCATTACCACCAAGTATCATCAAGATTTGGTGAAAAAATGGTTGCTGAGATTTCGGCAAACTAGAAGTTTTTTGGAAGCTTGGCAACCCCTTTCAAACGAAAGTGTTCTTTGCCACTCTCTGAATGGGGTACTTCAAGAGGAAACAAACCATAGAGATATAACTTAGAACTACTTCATTTTGTCAAGTTTTACGGAGCTAGCACAAACCGTGTTTGATTTAGAGTTTCAAACACATCTATCTATATAGCAGAAAACAGAGTGAAACCTAAAAATTCAAACTGTTACTGGAAACGAACGCTTGAACCTAGAAGAGTGAAAATTGGGCAGCCAAGTGGGCTTAGTGAACTGATCATTACCACCAAGTATCATCAAGATTTGGTGAAAAAATGGTTGCTGAGATTTCAGCAAACTAGTAGTTTTTTGGAAGCTTGGCAACCCCTTTCAAACGAAAGTGTTCTTTGCCAGTCTCTGCATGGGGTACTTCAAGAGGAAACAAACCATAAAGATAGAACTTAGAACTACTTCATTTTGTCAAGTTTCACGGAGCTAGCACAAACCGTGTTTGATTTAGAGTTTCAAACACATCTATCTATATAGCAGAAAACAGAGTGAAACCTAAAAATTCAAACTGTTACTGGAAACGAACGCTTGAACCTAGAAGATTGAAAGTTGGGCAGCCAAGTGGGATTAGTGAACTGATCATTACCACCAAGTATCATCAAGATTTGGTGAAAAAATGTTTGCTGAGATTTCAGCAAACTAGTAGTTTTTTGGAAGCTTGGCAACCAATTTAAAAAGAAAGTGTTTTTCGCCAGTCTCTGCATGGGGTACTTCAGGAGGAAACAAACCATAGAGATAGAACTTAGAAATTCTTCATTTTTTCAAGATTCAAGGAGGTAGCACAAACCGTGTTTGATTTAGAGTTTCAAACACATCTATCTATATAGCAGAAAACAGAGTGAAACCCAAAAATTCAAAGTGTTACTGGAAACGAACGCTTGAACCTAGAAGAGTGAAAGTTGGGCAGCCAAGTTGGCTTAGTGAACTGATCATTACCACCAAGTATCATCAAGATTTGGTGAAAAAATGGTTGCTGAGATTTCGGCAAACTAGTAGTTTTTTGGAAGCTTGGCAACCCCTTTCAAACGAAAGTGTTCTTTGCCACTCTCTGAATGGGGTACTTCAAGAGGAAACAAACCATAGAGATAGAACTTAGAACTACTTCATTTTGTCAAGTTTCACGGATCTAGCACAAACCGTGTTTGATTTAGAGTTTCAAACACATCTATCTATATAGCAGAAAACAGAGTGAAACCTAAAAATTCAAACTGTTACTGGAAACGAACGCTTGAACCTAGAAGAGTGAAAGTTGGGCAGCCAAGTGGGATTAGTGAACTGATCATTACCACCAAGTATCATCAAGATTTGGTGAAAAAATGTTTGCTGAGATTTCAGCAAACTAGTAGTTTTTTGGAAGCTTGGCAACCCCTTTCAAACGAAAGTGTTTTTCGCCAGTCTCTGCATGGGGTACTTCAGGAGGAAACAAACCATAGAGATAGAACTTAGAACTACTTCATTTGGTCAAGTTTCAAGGAGCTAGCACAAACCGTGTTTGATTTCGAGTTTCAAACACATCTATCTATATAGCAGAAAACAGAGTGAAACCTAAAAATTCAAAGTGTTACTGGAAACGAACGCTTGAACCTAGAAGAGTGAAAATTGGGCAGCCAAGTGGGCTTAGTGAACTGATCATTACCACCAAGTATCATCAAGATTTGGTGAAAAAATGGTTGCTGAGATTTCAGCAAACTAGTAGTTTTTTGGAAGCTTGGCAACCCCTTTCAAACGAAAGTGTTCTTCGCCAGTCTCTGCATGGGGTACTTCAAGAGGAAACACACCATAGAGATAGAACTTAGAACTACTTCATTTTGTCAAGTTTCACGGAGCTAGCACAAACCGTGTTTGATTTAGAGTTTCAAACACATCTATCTATATAGCAGAAAACAGAGTGAAACCTAAAAATTCAAACTGTTACTGGAAACGAACGCTTGAACCTAGAAGAGTGAAAGTTGGGCATCCAAGTGGGATTAGTGAACTAATCATTACCACCAAGTATCATCAAGATTTGGTGAAAAAATGTTTGCTGAGATTTCAGCAAACTAGTAGTTTTTTGGAAGCTTGGCAACCCCTTTAAAACGAAAGTGTTTTTCGCCAGTCTCTGCCTGGGGTACTTCAGGAGGAAACAAACCATAGAGATAGAACTTAGAACTACTTCATTTGGTCAAGTTTCACGGAGCTAGCACAAACCGTGTTTGATTTAGAGTTTCAAACACATCTATCTATATAGCAGAAAACAGAGTGAAACCTAAAAATTCAAACTGTTACTGGAAACGAATGCTTGAACCTAGAAGAATTGAAAGTTGGGCAGCCAAGTGGGATTAGTGAACTGATCATTACCACCAAGTATCAT
>NW_027517390.1:0-44318 GCF_048772815.1 Callospermophilus lateralis
AAATATTTTTTCACCCAATCTTGATGATACTTGGTGGTGATGATCGGTCCACAAATCCCCACTTGGCTCACCAATTTTTGTTTTTCTAGATGAAGCGTTCATCTACAGTAGCAGTTTTATGTTTAAGGTTTCACTCTGTTCTCTGCTATATAGATAGATGAATTTGGAACTCTAAATCCAGTATGGTTTGCAGTAGCTCTTTTGAAACTTGACAAAATAAAGTAGTTCTCAGTTTTGTCTCTATGTTTTGTTTCTTCTTCAAGTAGTCCTAGGCACAGACTGTGGAAAAGCACACTCATTGAGAGGGGTTGCCAAGCTTCTAAGAAATAACGAGTTTCCGAAATACCAGCAAATATTTTTTCACCGAATCTTGATGATACTTGGTGGTAAAGATCAGTACACAAATCCCACTTGGCTTACCAAATTTTGTTCTTCTAGGTTGAAGCGTTCGTTTACCGAAGCAGTTTTTATTTTTAGGTTTCACTCTGTTCTCTCCGATATAGATAGATGAATTTGGAACTCTAAATCCAACATGGTTTTTAGTAGCTCTTTGAAACTTGACAAAATAAAGGAGTTCTCAGTTTTGTCTATATGGATTGTTTCCTCTTCAAGTAGCCCTATGCACTGACTCTGGAAAAGCACTTTCATTGTGAGGGGTTGCCAAGCTTCTAAGAAATAACGAGTTTCCGAAATACCTGCAAATTTTTTCCCCCGAATCTTGATGATACTTGGTGGTGATGATCGGTACACAAATCCCACTTGGGTCACCAAATTTTTTTCTTCTAGGTTGAAGCGTTCGTCTACAGTAGCAGTTTTTATGTTTAGGTTTCACTCTGTTCTCTCCTATATAGATAAATGAATTTGGAACTCTAAATCCAATATGGTTTGTAGTAGCTCTTTGAAACTTGTAAAAATAAAAGAGTTCTCAGTTTTGTCTCTATGATTTGTTAACCCTTCATGTAGCCCTAGGCACAGACTTTGGAAAAGCACTTTCATTGAGAGGGGTTGCCAAGCTTCTAAGAAATAACGAGTTTCTGAAATACCAGCAAATATTTTTTCACCCAATCTTGATGATACTTGGTGGTGATGATCGGTCCACAAATCCCACTTGGCTCACCAAATTTTGTTCTTCTAGGTTGAAGCGTTCGTCTACAGTAGCAGTATTTATGTTTAGGTTTCACTCTGTTCTCTGCTATATAGATAGATGAATTTGCAACTCTAAATCCAACATGGTTGGTAGTGGCTTTATGAAACTTGACAAAATAAAGGAGGTCTCAGTTTTGTCTCTATGGATTGTTTCCTCTTTAAGTAGCCCTAGGCAATGACTGTGGAAAAGCACTTCCATTGAAAGGGGTGCCAAGCTTCCAATAAATTACGAGTTTCCGAAATACCAGCAAATATTTCTTCACCCAATGTTGATGATACGTGGTGGTAATGACAAGTACACAAATCCCACTTGGCTCACCAAATTTTGTTCTTCTTGGTTGAAGCGTTCGTCTACAGTAGCAGTTTTTATTTTTAGGTTTCACTCTGTTTTCTCCTATATAGAGAGATGAATTTGGAACTCTAAATCCAACATGGTTTGTAGTAGCTCTTTGAAACTTGACAAAATAAAGGAGTTCTCAGTTTTGTCTATATGGATTGTTTCCTCTTCAAGTAGCCCTATGCACTGACTGTGGAAAAGCACTTTCATTGAGAGGGGTTGCCAAGCTTCTAAGAAATAACGAGTTTCCGAAATACCTGCAAATTTTTTTCCCCCGAATCTTGATGATACTTGGTGGTGATGATCGGTACACAAATCCCACTTGGCTCACCAAATTTTGTTCTTCTAGGTTGAAGCGTTCGTCTACAGTAGCAGTATTTATGTTTAGGTTTCACTCTGTTCTCTGCTATATAGATAGATGAATTTGCAACTCTAAATCCAACATGGTTGGTAGTGGCTTTATGAAACTTGACAAAATAAAGGAGGTCTCAGTTTTGTCTCTATGGATTGTTTCCTCTTTAAGTAGCCCTAGGCAATGACTGTGGAAAAGCACTTCCATTGAAAGGGGTGCCAAGCTTCCAATAAATTACGAGTTTCCGAAATACCAGCAAATATTTCTTCACCCAATGTTGATGATACGTGGTGGTAATGACAAGTACACAAATCCCACTTGGCTCACCAAATTTTGTTCTTCTTGGTTGAAGCGTTCGTCTACAGTAGCAGTTTTTATTTTTAGGTTTCACTCTGTTTTCTCCTATATAGATAGATGAATTTGGAACTCTAAATCCAACATGGTTTGTAGTAGCTCTTTGAAACTTGACAAAATAAAGGAGTTCTCAGTTTTGTCTATATGGATTGTTTCCTCTTCAAGTAGCCCTATGCACTGACTGTGGAAAAGCACTTTCATTGAGAGGGGTTGCCAAGCTTCTAAGAAATAACGAGTTTCCGAAATACCTGCAAATTTTTTTCCCCCGAATCTTGATGATACTTGGTGGTGATGATCGGTACACAAATCCCACTTGGGTCACCAAATTTTTTTCTTCTAGGTTGAAGCGTTCGTCTACAGTAGCAGTTTTTATGTTTAGGTTTCACTCTGTTCTCTGCTATATAGATAGATGAATTTGCAACACTAAATCCAACATGGTTGGTAGTGGCTCTATGAAACTTGACAAAATAAAGGAGGTCTCAGTTTTGTCTCTATGGATTGTTTCCTCTTTAAGTAGCCCTAGGCAATGACTGTGGAAAAGCACTTCCATTGAAAGGGGTGCCAAGCTTCCAATAAATTACGAGTTTCCGAAATACCAGCAA
The DNA here is from genome assembly GCF_048772815.1 of Callospermophilus lateralis. NCBI lineage: Eukaryota > Metazoa > Chordata > Mammalia > Rodentia > Sciuridae > Callospermophilus > Callospermophilus lateralis. The sequence continues at coordinate 2,792 of NW_027517390.1, forward strand.
ATATTGCTTCACCCAATGTTGATGATACGTGGTGGTAATGACAAGTACACAAATCCCACTTGGCTCACCATATTTTGTTCTCTTTAGGTTGAAGCGTTCGTTTACAGTAGCAGTTTTTATTTTTAGGTTTTAGTCTCTTCTCTCTTATATAGAGAGATGAATTTGGAACTCTAAATCCAACATGGTTTGTAGTAGCTCTTTGAAAGTTGACAAAATAAAGGAGTTCTCAGTTTTGTCTCTATGGTTTGTTTCCTCTTCAAGTAGCCCTAGGCAGAGACTGTGGAAAAGCACTTTCATTGAGAGGGTTTCCAAGCTTCTAAGAAATAACGAGTTTCCGAAATACCAGCAAATATTTTTTCACCCAATGTTGATGATACTTGGTGGTAATGATCAGTACACAAATCCCACTTGGCTCACCAAATTTTGTTCTTCTGGGTTGAATCGTTCGTCTACAGTAGCAGTTTTTATATTTAGGTTTCACTCTGTTCTCTCCTATATAGATAGATGAATTTGTAATTCAAAATCCAACATGGTGTGTAATAGCTCTTTGAAACTTGACACAATAAAGGAGTTCTCTCTTTTGTCTGTATGGTTTGTTTCCTCTTCAAGTAGCCCTAGGCACAGACTGTGGAAAAGCACTTTCATTGAGAGGGGTTGCCAAGCTTCTAAGAAATAAGGAGTTTCCGAAATACCAGGAAATATTTTTTCACCCAATCTTGATGATACTTGGTGGTAATGACAAGTACACAAATCCCACTTGGCTCACCAAATTTTGTTCTTCTTGGTTAAAGCGTTCGTCTACAGTAGCAGTTTTTATTTTTAGGTTTCACTCTGTTTTCTCCTATATAGATAGATGAATTTGGAACTCTAAATCCAACATGGTTTGTAGTAGCTCTTTGAAACTTGTCAAAATAAAAGAGTTCTCAGTTTTGTCTCTATGGTTTGTTTCCCCTTCAAGTAGCCCTAGGCACAGACTGTGGAAAAGCACTTTCATTGAGAGGGGTTGAAAAGCTTCTAAGAAATAACGAGTTTCTGAAATACCAGCAAATATTTTTTCACCCAATCTTGATGATACTTGGTGGTGATGATCGGTCCACAAATCCCACTTGGCTCACCAATTTTTGTTTTTCTAGATTGAAGCGTTCATCTACAGTAGCAGTTTTTATGTTTAGGTTTCACTCTGTTCTCTGCTATATAGATAGATGAATTTGGAACTCTAAATCGAGTATGGTTTGCAGTAGCTCTTTGAAACTTGACAAAATAAAGTAGTTCTCAGTTTTGTCTCTATGTTTTGTTTCCTTTTCAAGTAGTCCCAGGCACAGACTGTGGGAAAGCACTTTCATTCAGAGGGGTTGCCAAGCTTCTAAGAAATAACGAGTTTCTGAAATACCAGCAAATATTTTTTCACCCAATCTTGATGATACTTGGTGGTGATGATCGGTCCACAAATCCCACTTGGCTCACCAATTTTTGTTTTTCTAGATTGAAGCGTTCATCTACAGTAGCAGTTTTTATGTTTAGGTTTCACTCTGTTCTCTGCTATATAGATAGATGAATTTGGAACTCTAAATCCAGTATGGTTTGCAGTAGCTCTTTGAAACTTGACAAAATAAAGTAGTTCTCAGTTTTGTCTCTATGTTTTGTTCTTCTTCAAGTAGTCCTAGGCACAGACTGTGGAAAAGCACACTCATTGAGAGGGGTTGCCAAGCTTCTAAGAAATAACGAGTTTCCGAAATACCAGCAAATATTTTTTCACCCAATGTTGATGATACTTGGTGGTAATGATCAGTACACAAATCCCACTTGGCTCACCAAATTTTGTCTTCTGGGTTGAATCGTTCGTCTACAGTAGCAGTTTTTATATTTAGGTTTCACTCTGTTCTCTCCTATATAGATAGATGAATTTGTAATTCAAAATCCAACATGGTGTGTAATAGCTCTTTGAAACTTGACACAATAAAGGAGTTCTCTCTTTTGTCTGTATGGTTTGTTTCCTCTTCAAGTAGCCCTAGGCACAGACTGTGGAAAAGCACTTTCATTGAGAGGGGTTGCCAAGCTTCTAAGAAATAAGGAGTTCCGAAATACCAGGAAATATTTTTTCACCCAATCTTGATGATACTTGGTGGTAATGACAAGTACACAAATCCCACTTGGCTCACCAAATTTTGTTCTTCTTGGTTAAAGCGTTCGTCTACAGTAGCAGTTTTTATTTTTAGGTTTCACTCTGTTTTCTCCTATATAGATAGATGAATTTGGAACTCTAAATCCAACATGGTTTGTAGTAGCTCTTTGAAACTTGTCAAAATAAAAGAGTTCTCAGTTTTGTCTCTATGTTTGTTTCCCCTTCAAGTAGCCCTAGGCACAGACTGTGGAAAAGCACTTTCATTGAGAGGGGTTGAAAAGCTTCTAAGAAATAACGAGTTTCTGAAATACCAGCAAATATTTTTTCACCCAATCTTGATGATACTTGGTGGTGATGATCGGTCCACAAATCCCACTTGGCTCACCAATTTTTGTTTTTCTAGATTGAAGCGTTCATCTACAGTAGCAGTTTTTATGTTTAGGTTTCACTCTGTTCTCTGCTATATAGATAGATGAATTTGGAACTCTAATCGAGTATGGTTTGCAGTAGCTCTTTGAAACTTGACAAAATAAAGTAGTTCTCAGTTTTGTCTCTATGTTTTGTTTCCTTTTCAAGTAGTCCCAGGCACAGACTGTGGGAAAGCACTTTCATTCAGAGGGGTTGCCAAGCTTCTAAGAAATAACGAGTTTCTGAAATACCAGCAAATATTTTTTCACCCAATCTTGATGATACTTGGTGGTGATGATCGGTCCACAAATCCCACTTGGCTCACCAATTTTTGTTTTTCTAGATTGAAGCGTTCATCTACAGTAGCAGTTTTTATGTTTAGGTTTCACTCTGTTCTCTGCTATATAGATAGATGAATTTGGAACTCTAAATCCAGTATGGTTTGCAGTAGCTCTTTGAAACTTGACAAAATAAAGTAGTTCTCAGTTTTGTCTCTATGTTTTGTTTCTTCTTCAAGTAGTCCTAGGCACAGACTGTGGAAAAGCACACTCATTGAGAGGGGTTGCCAAGCTTCTAAGAAATAACGAGTTTCCGAAATACCAGCAAATATTTTTTCACCGAATCTTGATGATACTTGGTGGTAAAGATCAGTACACAAATCCCACTTGGCTTACCAAATTTTGTTCTTCTAGGTTGAAGCGTTCTTTTACAGAAGCAGTTTTTATTTTTAGGTTTCACTCTGTTCTCTCCTATATAGATAAATGAATTTGGAACTCTAAATCCAACATGGTTTTTAGTAGCTCTTTGAAACTTGACAAAATAAAGGAGTTCTCAGTTTTGTCTATATGGATTGTTTCCTCTTCAAGTAGCCCTATGCACTGACTCTGGAAAAGCACTTTCATTGTGAGGGTTGCCAAGCTTCTAAGAAATAACGAGTTTCCGAAATACCTGCAAATTTTTTCCCCCGAATCTTGATGATACTTGGTGGTGATGATCGGTACACAAATCCCACCTTGGGTCACCAAATTTTTTTCTTCTAGGTTGAAGCGTTCGTCTACAGTAGCAGTTTTTATGTTTTAGGTTTCACTCTGTTCTCTCCTATATAGATAAATGAATTTGGAACTCTAAATCCAATATGGTTTGTAGTAGCTCTTTGAAACTTGTAAAAATAAAAGAGTTCTCAGTTTTGTCTCTATGATTTGTTAACCCTTCATGTAGCCCTAGGCACAGACTTTGGAAAAGCACTTTCATTGAGAGGGGTTGCCAAGCCTTCTAAGTAATAACGAGTTTCTGAAATACCAGCAAATATTTTTCACCCAATCTTGATGATACTTGGTGGTGATGATCGGTCCACAAATCCACTTGGCTCACCAAATTTTGTTCTTCTAGGTTGAAGCGTTCGTCTACAGTAGCAGTATTTATGTTTAGGTTTCACTCTGTTCTCTGCTAAATAGATAGATGAATTTGCAACTCTAAATCCAACATGGTTGGTAGTGGCTTTATGAAACTTGACAAAATAAAGGAGGTCTCAGTTTTGTCTCTATGGATTGTTTCCTCTTTAAGTAGCCCTAGGCAATGACTGTGGAAAAGCACTTCCATTGAAAAGGGTGCCAAGCTTCCAATAAATTACGAGTTTCCGAAATACCAGCAAATATTTCTTCACCCAATGTTGATGATACGTGGTGGTAATGACAAGTACACAAATCCCACTTGGCTCACCAAATTTTGTTCTTCTTGGTTGAAGCGTTCGTCTACAGTAGCAGTTTTTATTTTTAGGTTTCACTCTGTTTTCTCCTATATAGATAGATGAATTTGGAACTCTAATCCAACATGGTTTGTAGTAGCTCTTTGAAACTTGACAAAATAAAGGAGTTCTCAGTTTTGTCTATATGGATTGTTTCCTCTTCAAGTAGCCCTATGCACTGACTGTGGAAAAGCACTTTCATTGAGAGGGGTTGCCAAGCTTCTAAGAAATAACGAGTTTCCGAAATACCTGCAAATTTTTTTCCCCCGAATCTTGATGATACTTGGTGGTGATGATCGGTACACAAATCCCACTTGGGTCACCAAATTTTTTTCTTCTAGGTTGAAGCGTTCGTCTACAGTAGCAGTTTTTATGTTTAGGTTTCACTCTGTTCTCTGCTATATAGATAGATGAATTTGCAACACTAAATCCAACATGGTTGGTAGTGGCTCTATGAAACTTGACAAATAAAGGAGGTCTCAGTTTTGTCTCTATGGATTGTTTCCTTTTTAAGTAGCCCTAGGCAATGACTGTGGAAAAGCACTTCCATTGAAAGGGGTGCCAAGCTTCCAATAAATTACGAGTTTCCGAAATACCAGCAAATATTTTCTTCACCCAATGTTGATGATACTTGGTGGTAATGACAAGTACACAAATCCCACTTGGCTCACCATATTTTGTTCTCTATAGATTGAAGCGTTCGTTTACAGTAGCAGTTTTTATTTTTAGGTTTTAGTCTCTTCTCTCCTATATAGATAGATGAATTTGGAACTCTAAATCCAACATGGTTTGTAGTAGCTCTTTGAAAGTTGACAAAATAAAGGAGTTCTCAGTTTCGTCTCTATGGTTTGTTTCCTCTTCAAGTAGCCCTAGGCACAGACTGTGGAAAAGCACTTTCATTGAGAGGGTTGCCAAGCTTCTAAGAAATAACGAGTTTCCGAAATACCAGCAAATATTTTTTCACCCAATGTTGATGATACTTGGTGGTAATGATCAGTACACAAATCCCACTTTGCTCACCAAATTTTGTTTTTCTTGGTTGAATCGTTCGTCTACAGTAGTAGTTTTTATATTTAGGTTTCACTCTGTTCTCCAATATAAAGATAGGTGAATTTGGAATTCAAAATCCAACATGGTGTGTAATAGCTCTTGCCAAGCTTCCAAGAAATTACCAGTTTTTGAAATACAAACAAATATTTTTTCACCCAATGTTGATGATGCGTGGTGGTAATGACAAGTACACAAATCCACTTGGCTTACTAAATAGTGTTCTTCTAGGTTGCAGTTTTCGTTTACAGTAGCAGTTTTTATTTTTAGGTTTCACTCTGTTCCCTCCTATATAGATAGATGAATTTGGAACTCTAAATCCAACATGGTTTGTAGTAGCTCTTTGAAAGTTGACAAAATAAAGGAGTTCCCAGTTTTGTCTCTATGGTTTGTTTCCTCTTCATGTAATCCTAGGCACAGACTGTGGAAAAGCACTTTCATTGAGAGGGGTTGCCAAGCTTCTAAGAAATAACGAGTTTCCGAAATACCAGCAAATATTTTTTCACCAAATCTTGATGATACTAGGTTGTAATGATCAGTACACAAATCCCACTTGACTCACCAAATTTTGTCTTCTAGGTTGAAGCGTTCGTCTACAGTAGCAATTTTTATATTTAGGTTTCACTCTGTTCTCTAATATTTAGATAAATGAATTTGGAACTCTAAATCCAACATGGTTTGTAGTAGCTATTTGAATCTTGACAAAATAAATGAGTTCTCAGTTTTGTCTCTGTGGTTTGTTTCCCTCTTCAAGTAGCCCTAGGCACAGACTGTGGAAAAGCACTTTCATGGAGAGCGGTTGCCAAGCTTCTAAGAAATAACGAGTTTCCGAAATACCAGCAAATATTTTTTCACCCAATCTTGATGATACTTGGTGGTAATTATCAGTACACAAATCCCACTTGGCTCACTAAATTTTGTTCCTCTAGTTTGAAGCATTCGTTTACAGTAGCAGTTTTTATTTTTAGATTTCACTCTGTTCTCTCCAATATAGATAGATAAATTTGGAACTCTAAATCCAACATGGTTTGTAGTAGCTCTTTGAAACTTGACAAAATAAAGAAGGTCTCAGTTTTGTCTCTATGGGTTGTTTCCTCTTTAAGAAGCCCTACGCAATGACTTTGAAAAAGCACTTTCATTGAGAGGGTTGCAAAGCTTCCAAAATATTACGAGTTTCCGAAATACCAGCAAATATTTTTTTCACCCAATGTTGATGATACTTGGTGGTAATGATCAGTACACAAATCCCACTTGGCTCACCAAATTTTTTCTTCTATGTTGAAGCGTTCGTCTACAGTAGCAGTTTTTATGTTTAGGTTTCACTCTGTTCTCTGCTATATAGATAGATGAATTTGGAAGTCTAAATCCAACGTGGTTTCAAGTGGCTCTGTGAAACTTGACAAAATAAAGGAGTTCTCAGTTTTGTCTGTATGGTTTGTTTCCTCTTCAAGTAGCCCTAGGCACAGACTGTGGAAAAGCTCTTTCATTGAGAGGAGTTGCCAAGCTTCTAAGAAATAACGAGTTTCCGAAATACCAGGAAATATTTTTTCACCCAATCTTGATGATACTTGGTGTTTACGATCGGTACAAAAATCCCACTTGGCTCACCAAATTTTGTTCTTCTAGGTTGAAGCGTTCGTCTACAGTAGAAGTTGTTATATTTAGGTTTCCCTCTGTTCTCTCCTATACAGATAGATGAATTTGGAACTCTAAATCCAACGTGGTTTGTAGTAGCCCTTTAAAACTTGACAAAATAAAGGGGTTCTCAGTTTTGTATCTATGATTTGTTTCCGCTTCATGTAGCCCTAAGCAGAGACTGTGGAAAAGCACTTTCATTGAAGGGGTGGCCAAGCTTCCAAGAAATTACGAGTTTCCGAAATACCAGCAAATATTTTATCACCCAATGGTGATGATACGTGGTGATAAAGATCGGTACACAGATCCCACTTAGCTCACCAAATTTTGTTCTTCTAGGTTGAAGCGTTCGTCTACAGTAGCAGTTTTTATGTTTAGGTTTCACTCTGTTCTCTGCAATATAGATAGATGAATTTGGAACTCTAAATCCAACATGGTTTGTAGTAGCTCTTTGAAACTTGACAAAATAAAGGAGTTCTCAGTTTTGTCTCTATGGTTTGTTACCCCTTCAAGTAGCCCTAGGCACAAACTGTGGAAAAGCACTTTCATTAAGAGGGGTTGCCAAGCTTCTAAGAAATAACGAGTTTCTGAAATACCAGCAAATATTTTTCACCCAATCTTGATGATACTTGGTGGTGATGATCGGTCCACAAATCCCACTTGGCTCACCAAATTTCGTTTTTCTAGATTGAAGCGTTCATCTACAGTAGCAGTTTTATGTTTAGGTTTCACTCTGTTCTCTGCTATATAGATAGATGAATTTGGAACACTAAATCCAGTATGGTTTGCAGTAGCTCTTTGAAACTTGACAAAATAAAGTAGTTCTCAGTTTTGTCTCTATGTTTTGTTTCTTCTTCAAGTAGTCTTAGGCACAGACTGTGGAAAGCACTTTCATTGAGAGGTGTTGCCAAGCTTCTAAGAAATAACGAGTTTCCGAAATACCAGCAAATATTTTTTCACCGAATCTTGATGATACTTGGTGGTAAAGATCAGTACACAAATCCCACTTGGCTTACCAAATTTTGTTCTTCTAGGTTGAAGCGTTCGTTTAGAGAAGCAGTTTTTATTTTTGGGTTTCACTCTGTTCTCTCCGATATAGATTGATGAATTTGGAACTCTAAATCCAACATGGTTTGTAGTAGCTCTTTGAAACTTGACAAAATAAAGGAGTTCTCAGTTTTGTCTAATGGATTGTTTCCTCTTCAAGTAGCCCTATGCACTGACTGTGGAAAAGCACTTTCATTGAGAGGGGTTGCCAAGCTTCTAAGAAATAATGAGTTTCTGAAATACCTGCAAATTTTTTCCCCCCGAATCTTGATGATACTTGGTGGTGATGATCGGTACACAAATCCCATTTGGGTCACCAAATTTTTTCTTCTAGGTTGAAGCGTTCGTCTACAGTAGGAGTTTTTATGTTTAGGTTTCACTCTGTTCTCTGCTATATAGATAGATGAATTTGCAACTCTAAATCCAACATGGTTGGTAGTGGCTCTATGAAACTTGACAAAATAAATGAGGTCTCAGTTTTGTCTCTATGGATTGTTTCCTCTTTAAGTAGCCCTAGGCAATGACTGTGGAAAAGCACTTCCATTGAAAGGGGTGCCAAGCTTCCAATAAATTACGAGTTTCCGAAATACCAGCAAATATTTCTTCACCCAATGTTGATGATACTTTGGTGGTAATGACAAGTACACAAATCCCACTTGGCTCACCATATTTTGTTCTCTATAGATTGAAGCGTTCGTTTACAGTAGCAGTTTTTATTTTTAGGTTTTAGTCTCTTCTCTCCTATATAGATAGATGAATTTGGAACTCTAAATCCAACATGGTTTGTAGTAGCTCTTTGAAAGTTGACAAAATAAAGGAGTTCTCAGTTTCGTCTCTATGGTTTGTTTCCTCTTCAAGTAGCCCTAGGCACAGACTGTGGAAAAGCACTTTCATTGAGAGGGTTGCCAAGCTTCTAAGAAATAACGAGTTTCCGAAATACCAGCAAATATTTTTTCACCCAATGTTGATGATACTTGGTGGTAATGATCAGTACACAAATCCCACTTTGCTCACCAAATTTTGTTTTTCTTGGTTGAATCGTTCGTCTACAGTAGTAGTTTTTATATTTAGGTTTCACTCTGTTCTCCAATATAAAGATAGGTGAATTTGGAATTCAAAATCCAACATGGTGTGTAATAGCTCTTTGAAACTTGACACAATAAAGGAGTTCTCAGTTTTGTCTGTATGGTTTGTTTCCTCTTCAAGTAGCCCTAGGCACAGACTGTGGAAAAGCACTTTCGTTGAGAGGGGTTGCCAAGCTTCTAAGAAATAACGAGTTTCCGAAATACCAGCAAATATTTTTTCACCCAATCTTGATGATACTTGGTGGTAGTGACAAGTACACAAATCCCACTTGGCTCACCAAATTTTGTTCTTCTTGGTTGAAGCGTTCGTCTACAGTAGCAGTTTTTATTTTTAGGTTTCACTCTGTTCTCTCCTATATAGATAGATGAATTTGGAACTCTAAATCCAACATGGTTTGTAGTAGCTCTTTGAAACTTGTCAAATAAAAGAGTTCTCAGTTTTGTCTATATGGTTTGTTTCCCTTCAAGTATCCCTAGGCACAGACTGTGGAAAAGCACTTTCTTTGAGAGGGGTTGCCAAGCTTCCAAGAAATTACGAGTTTCCGGAATACCAGCAAATATTTTTTCACCCAATCTTGATGATACGTGGTTGTAATGACAAGTCTACAAATCCCACTTGGCTCACCAAATTTTGTTCTTCTACGTTGAAGCGTTCGTTTACAGTAGCAGTTTTTATGTTTAGGTTTCACACTGTTCTCTCCTATATAGATAGATGAAATTTGGAACTCTAAATCCAACACGGTTTGTAGTAGCTCTTTGAAACTTGACAAAATAAAGGAGTTCTCAGTTTTGTCTCTATGATTTCTTTCCGCTTCAAGTAGCCCTAAGCACTGACTGTGGAAAAGCACATTCATTGATAGTTGTTGCCAAACTTCCAAGAAATTACGAGTTTCCGAAATACCAGAAAATATATTTTCACCCAATCTTGATGATACTTGGTGGTAATGATCAGTACACAAATCCCACTTGGCTCACCAAATTTGTTCTTCTAGGTTGAAGCGTTCGTCTACAGGAGCAGTTTTTATGTTTTGTTTTCACTCTGTTCCCTTTATATAGAAAGATGAATTTGGAATTCTAAATCCAACATGGTTTGTAATGGCTCCTTGAAACTTGACAAAATAAAGGAGTTCTCAGTTTTGTCTCTATGGTTTGTTTCCTCTTCAAGAAGCCCCAGGCACAAACGCTGGAAAAGCACTTTCATTGAGAGGGGTTGCCAAGCTTCCTAAGAAATAACGAGTTTCCGAAAAACCAGCAAATATTTTTTCATCCAATCTTGAGGATACTTGGTGGTGATGATCAGTATACAAATCCCACTTGGCTCAACAAATTTTGTTCTTCTAGGTTGAGGCGTTTGTCTACAGTAGCAATTTTTTTTATTTAGGTTTCACTCTGTTCTCTCCTATATAGATAGATGAATTTGGGAACTCTAAATACAACATGGTTTGTAGTAGCTCTTTGAAACTTGACAAAATAAAGGAGTTCTCAGTTTTGTCTGTATGATTTCTTTCCGCTTCAATAGCCCTAATCAGTGACTGTGGAAAAGCACATTCATTGTTAGGGGTTGCCAAGCTTGCAAGAAATTACGAGTTTCCGAAATACCAGCAAATATTTTTTCACCCAATCTTGATGATACTTGGTGGTAATGACCAGTACAAAAATCCCACTTGGCTCACCAAATTTTGTTCTTCTACGTTGAAGCGTTCGTCTAGTGGAGCAGTTTTTATGTTTAGGTTTCACTCTGTTCTCTCCTATAGGGATAGATGAATTTGGAACTCTAAATCCAACATGGTTTGTAGTAGCTCTTTGAAAGTTGACAAAATAAAGGAGTTCTCAGTTTTGTCTCTATGGTATGTTTTCTCTTGAAGTAGCCCTAGGCAGAGACTGTGGAAAAGCACTTTCATTGAGAGGGGTTGCCAAGCTTCTAAGAAATGACGAGTTTCCGAAATACTAGCAAATATTTTTTCACCAATCTTGATGATACTTGGTGGTGATGATCAGTACACAAATCCCACTTTGCTCACCAAATTTTGTTCTTCTAGGTTGAAGCGTTCGTCTACAGGAACAGTTTTTATGTTTAGGTTTCATTCTGTTCCCTTTATATAGAAAGATGAATTTGGAACTCTAAATCCAACATGGTTTGTAATGGCTCCTTGAAACTTGACAAAATAAAGGAGTTCTCAGTTTTGTCTCTATGCTTTGTTTCCTCTTCAAGTAGGCCCCAGGCACAAACGGTGGAAAAAGCACTTTCATTGAGGGGGGTTGCCAAGCTTCCAAGAAATTACGAGTTTCCGAAAAACCAGCAAATACTTTTTCACCCAATCTTGATGATACTTGGTGGTAATGATCGGTACACAAATCCCACTTGACTCACCAAATATTGTTTTTCTAGCTTGATGCATTCATTTTCAGTAGCACTTTTTATTTTTAGGTTTCTCTCTGTTCTCTCCTATATAGATAGATGAATTTGGAACTCTAAATCCAACATGGTTTGTAGTAACTCTTTGAAACTTGACAAAATAAAGGAGTTCTCAGTTTTGTCTTTATGGTTTGTTTCCTCTTCAAGTAGCCTTAGGCACAGACTGTGGAATAGCACTGTCATTGAGTGGGGTTGCCAAGCTTCTAAGAAATAACGAGTTTCCGAATTACCAGCAAATATATATTCATCCAATCTTGATGATACTTGGTGGTGAAGATCGCTACACAAATCCCACTTGGCTCACCAAATTTTGTTCTTCTAGGTTGAAGCGTTCGTCTACAGTAGCAGTTTATATATTTAGGTTTCACTCTGTTCTCTGCTATATAGATAGATGAATTTGGAACTCTAAATCCAATATGGTTTGTAGTAGCTCTTTGAAACTTGAAACAATAAAGGAGTTCTCAGTTTTGTCTCTATGATTTGTTTCCGCTTCAAGTAGCCCTAAGCTGAGACTGTGGAAAAGCACTTTCATTGAGAGGGGTTGCCAAGCTTCCAAGAAATTACGAGTTTCCGAAATACCAGCAATTATTTTTTCATCCAATCTTGAAGATACGTGGTTGTAATGACAAGTCCACAAATCCCACTTGGCTCACCAAATTTTATTCTTCTACGTTGAAGCGTTCGTTTACAGTAGCAGTTTTTATGTTTAGGTTTCACTCTGTTCTCTGCTATATAGATAGATGAATTTGGAACTCTAAATCCAACATGGTTTGTAGTAGCTCTTTGAAACTAGACAAAATAAAGGAGTTCTCAGTTTTGTCTCCATGGCTTGTTTCCTTTTCAAGTAGCCCTAGGCACAGACGTTGCATACGCACTTTCCTTGAGTGGTGTTGCCAAGGTTCCAAGAAAATACGAGTTTCCGAAATACCAGCAAATATATTTTCACCCAATCTTGATGATACTTGGTGTTTACGATCGGTACACAAATCCCACTTGACTCACCAAATTTTGTTCTTCTAGGTTGAAGCGTTCGTTTTCAGTAGCAGTTTTTATGTTTAGGTTTCACTCTGTTCTCTCCTATATAGATAGATGAATTTGGAACTCTAAATCCAACATGGTTTGTAATGGCTCCTTGAAACTTGACAAAATAAAGGAGTTCTCAGTTTTGTCTCTATGGTTTGTTTCCTCTTCAAGTAGCCCCAGGCACAAACGGTGGAAAAGCACTTTCATTGAGTGGGTTTGCCAAGCTTCTAAGAAATAACGAGTTTCCGAATTACCAGCAATATTTATTCATCGAATCTTGATGATACTTGGTGGTGAAGATCGGTACACAAATCCCACTTGGCTCACCAAATTTTGTTCTTCTAGTTTGAAGCGTTCGTCTACAGTAGCAGTTTTTATATTTAGGTTTCACGCTGTTCTCTCCTATATAGATAGATGAATTTGGAACTCTAAATCCAATATGGTTTGTAGTAGCTCTTTGAAACTTGAAACAATAAAGGAGTTCTAAGTTTTGTCTCTATGATTTGTTTCCGCTTCAATAGCCCTAAGCAGAGACTGTGGAAAAGCACTTCCATTGAGAGGGGTTGCCAAGCTGCCAAGAAATTACGAGTTTCCGAAATACCAGCAAATATTTTTTCACCCAATTATGATGATACGTGGTTGTAATGACAAGTCCACAAATCCCACTTGGCTCACCAAATTTTGTTCTTCTAAGTTGAAGCGTTCGTTTACAGTAGCAGTTTTTATGTTTAGGTTTCACTCTGTTCTCTGCTATATAGATAGATGAATTTGGAACTCTAAATCCAACATGGTTTGTAGTAGCTCTTTGAAACTTGACAAAATAAAGGAGTTCTCAGTTTTGTCTCTATGGTTTGTTTCCTCTTCAAGTAGTCCTAGGCACAGACAGTGGAAAAGCACTTTCATTGAGAGGGGTTGCCAAGCTTCTAGGAAACAACGATTTTCCGAAATACCAGCAAATATTTTTTCACCCAATCTTGATAATACTTGGTGATAATGATTGGTACACAAATCCCACTTGACTCACCAAATTTTGTTCTTTTAGCTTGAAGCGTTCGTTTACAGTAGCAGTTTATATTTTTAGTTTCCCTCTGTTCTCTCCTATATAGATAGATGAATTTGTAACTCTAAATCCAACATGGTTTGTAGTAGCTCTTTGAAACTTGACAAAATAAAGGAGTTCTCAGTTTTGTCTCTATGATTTGTTTCCGCTTCAAGTAGCCCTAAGCAGTGACTGTGGAAAAGCAGTTTCTTTGAGAGGGGTTGCCAAGCTTCCAAGAAATTACGAGTTTACGAAATACCAGCAAATATTTTTTCACCCAATCTTGATGATACATGGTGTTTATGATCGGTACACAAATCCCACTTGACTCACCAAATTTTGTTCTTCTATGTTGAAGCGTTCGTTTTCAGTAGCAGTTTTCATTTTTCGGTTTCACTCTATTCTCTCCTATATAGATAGATGAATTTGGAACTCTAAATCCAACATGGTTTCTAGTAGCTCTTTCAACCTTGACAAAATAGAGGAGTTCTCAGTTTTGTCTCTTTGATTTGTTTCCGCTTCAAGTCGCCCTAAGCAGAGACTGTGGAAAATCACTTTCATTGAGAGGGGTTGCCAAGCTTCTAAGAAATAACGAGTTTCTGAATTACCAGCAAATATTTTTTCACCCAATCTTGATGATACATGGTGGTGAAGATCGGTACACAAATCCCACGTGGCTCACCAAATTTTGTTCTTCTAGGTTGAAGCGTTCGTCTACAGTAGCACTTTTTATATTTAGGTTTCACTTTGTTCTCTCCTATATAGATAGATGAATTTGGAACTCTAAATACAATATGGTTTGTAGTAGCTCTTTGAAACTTGACAAAATAAAGGAGTTCTCAGTATTGTCTCTATGATTTGTTTCCGTTTCAAGTAGCCCTAGGCACAGACGGTGGATACGCACTTTCATTGAGAGGGGTTGCCAAACTTAAAAGAAATTACGAGTTTCCGAAATACCAACAAATATTTTTTTACCCAATCTTGATGATACTTGGTGGTAATGATCAGTACACAAATCCCACTTTGCTCACCAAATTTTGTTCTTCTAGGTTGAAGCGTTCGTTTTCAGTAGCAGTTTTTATGTTTAGGTTTCACTCTGTTCTCTCCTATATAGATAGATGAATTTGGAACTCTAAATCCAACATGGTTTGTAATGGCTCCTTGAAACTTGACAAAATAAAGGAGTTCTCAGTTTTGTCTCTATGGTTTGTTTCCTCTTCAAGTAGCCCCAGGCACAAACGGTGGAAAAGCACTTTCATTGAGTGGGTTAGCCAAGCTTCTAAGAAATAACGAGTTTCCGAATTACCAGCAAATATTTATTCATCGAATCTTGATGATACTTGGTGGTGAAGATCGGTACACAAATCCCACTTGGCTCACGAAATTTTGTTTTTCTAGGTTGAAGCGTTCGTCTACAGTAGCAGTTTTTATATTTAGGTTTCACCCTGTCCTCTCCTATATAGATAGATGAATTTGGAACTCTAAATCCAATATGGTTTGTAGTAGCTCTTTGAAACTTGAAACAATAAAGAAGTTTTCAGTTTTGTCTCTATGATTTGTTTCCGCTTCAAGTAGCCCTAAGCAGAGACTGTGGAAAAGCACTTTCATTGAGAGGGGTTGCCAAGCTTCCAAGAAATTACGAGTTTCCGAAATACCAGCAAATATTTTTTCACCCAATCTTGATGATACGTGGTTGTAATGACAAGTTCACAAATCCCACTTGGCTCACCAAATTTTGTTCTTCTACGTTGAAGCGTTCGTTTACCCTAGCAGTTTTTATGTTTAGGTTTCACTCTGTTCTCTGCTATATAGATAGATGAATTTGGAACTCTAAATCCAACATGGTTAGTAGTAGCTCTTTGAAACTTGACAAAATAAAGGAGTTCTCTGTTTTGTCTCCATGGCTTGTTTCCTTTTCAAGTAGCCCTAGGCACAGACGTTGGATACGCACTTTCCTTGAGAGGTGTTGCCAAGGTTCCAAGAAATTACGAGTTTCCGAAATACCAGCAAATATATTTTCACCCAATCTTGATGATACTTGGTGTTTACGATCAGTACACAAATCCCAATTGACTCACCAAATTTTGTTCTTCTAGGTTGAAGCGTTCGTTTTCAGTAGCAGTTTTTATGTTTAGGTTTCACTCTGTTCTCTCCTATATAGATAGATGAATTTGGAACTCTAAATCCAACATGGTTTGTAATGGCTCCTTGAAACTTAACAAAATAAAGGAGTTCTCAGTTTTGTCTCTATGGTTTGTTTCCTCTTCAAGTAGCCCCAGGCACAAACGGTGGAAAAGCACTTTCATTGAGTGGGTTTGCCAAGCTTCTAAGAAATAACGAGTTTCCGAATTACCAGCAAATATTTATTCATCCAATCTTGATGATACTTGGTGGTGAAGATCGGTACACAAATCCCACTTGGCTCACCAAATTTTGTTTTTCTAGGTTGAAGCGTTCGTCTACAGTAGCAGTTTTTATATTTAGGTTTCACCCTGTTCTCTCCGATATAGATAGATGAATTTGGAACTCTAAATCCAGTAGGGTTTGTAGTAGCTCTTTGAAACTTGAAACAATAAAGGAGTTCTAAGTTTTGTCTCTATGATTTGTTTCCGCTTCAAGTAGCCCTAAGCATCGACTGTGGAAAAGCACTTTCATTGAGAGGGGTTGGCAAGCTTCCAATAAATTACGAGTTTCCGAAATACCAGCAAATATTTTTTCACCCAATCTTGATGATACGTGGTTGTAATGACAAGTCCACAAATCCCACTTGGCTCACCAAATTTTGTTCTTCTACGTTGAAGCGTTCGTTTACAGTAGCAGTTTTTATGTTTAGGTTTCACTCTGTTCTCTGCTATATAGATAGATGAATTTGGAACTCTAAATCCAACATGGTTTGTAGTAGCTCTTTGAAACTTGACAAAATAAAGGAGTTCTCAGTTTTGTCTCTATGGTTTGTTTCCTCTTCAAGTACCCCTAGGAACAGACTCTGGAAAAGCACTTTCATTCAGTGGGGTTGCCAATCTTCTAAGAAATAACGAGTTTCCGAAATACCAGCAAATATTTTTTCACGCAATCTTGATGACACTTGGTGGTAATGATCAGTACACAAATCCCACTTGGCTCACCAAATTTTGTTCTTCTAGGTTGAAGCGTTCGTCTACAGTAGCAGTTTTTATATTTAGGTTTCACTCTGTTCTCTCCTATATGGATAGATGAATTTGGAACTCTAAATCCAACATGGTTTGTAGTAGCTCTTTGAAACTTGACAAAATAAAGGAGTTCTCAGTTTTGTCTCTATGGTTTGATTCCTCTTCAAGTAGCTCTAGGCACAGACTGTGGAAAAGCACTTTCATTGACAGGGGTTGCCAAGCTTCTAAGAAATAACGAGTTTCCGAAATACCAGCAAATATTTTTTCATCCAATCTTGAGGATAATTGGTGGTGATGATCAGTATACAAATCCCACTTGGCTCAACAAATTTTGTTCTTCTAGGTTGAAGCATTCGTCTAGAGTAGCAATTTTTTTATTAAGGTTCACTCTGTTCTCTCCTATATAGATAGATAAATTTGGAACTCTAAATCCAACATGGTTTGCAGTAGCTCTTTTAAACTTGACAAAATAAAGGAGTTCTCAGTTTTGTCTCTATGGTTTGATTCCTCTTCAAGTAGCCCTAGGCACAGACTGTGGAAAAGCACTTTCATTTAGAGGGGTTGTCAAGCTTCTAAGAAATAACGAGTTTCCGAATTACCAGCAAATATATATTCATCCAATCTTGATGATACTTGGTGGTGAAGATCGCTACACAAATCCCACTTGACTCACCAAATATTGTTTTTCTAGATTGATGCATTCATTTTCAGTAGCACTTTTTATTTTTAGGTTTCTCTCTGTTCTCTCCTATATAGATAGATGAATTTGGAACTCTAAATCCAACATGGTTTGTAGTAACTCTTTGAAACTTGACAAAATAAAGGAGTTCTCAGTTTTGTCTTTATGGTTTGTTTCCTCTTCAAGTAGCCTTAGGCACAGACTGTGGAATAGCACTGTCATTGAGTGGGGTTGCCAAGCTTCTAAGAAATAACGAGTTTCCGAATTACCAGCAAATATATATTCATCCAATCTTGATGATACTTGGTGGTGAAGATCGCTACACAAATCCCACTTGGCTCACCAAATTTTGTTCTTCTAGGTTGAAGCGTTCGTCTACAGTAGCAGTTTATATATTTAGGTTTCACTCTGTTCTCTGCTATATAGATAGATGAATTTGGAACTCTAAATCCAATATGGTTTGTAGTAGCTCTTTGAAACTTGAAACAATAAAGGAGTTCTCAGTTTTGTCTCTATGATTTGTTTCCGCTTCAAGTAGCCCTAAGCTGAGACTGTGGAAAAGCACTTTCATTGAGAGGGGTTGCCAAGCTTCCAAGAAATTACGAGTTTCCGAAATACCAGCAATTATTTTTTCATCCAATCTTGAAGATACGTGGTTGTAATGACAAGTCCACAAATCCCACTTGGCTCACCAAATTTTATTCTTCTACGTTGAAGCGTTCGTTTACAGTAGCAGTTTTTATGTTTAGGTTTCACTCTGTTCTCTGCTATATAGATAGATGAATTTGGAACTCTAAATCCAACATGGTTTGTAGTAGCTCTTTGAAACTAGACAAAATAAAGGAGTTCTCAGTTTTGTCTCCATGGCTTGTTTCCTTTTCAAGTAGCCCTAGGCACAGACGTTGCATACGCACTTTCCTTGAGTGGTGTTGCCAAGGTTCCAAGAAAATACGAGTTTCCGAAATACCAGCAAATATATTTTCACCCAATCTTGATGATACTTGGTGTTTACGATCGGTACACAAATCCCACTTGACTCACCAAATTTTGTTCTTCTAGGTTGAAGCGTTCGTTTTCAGTAGCAGTTTTTATGTTTAGGTTTCACTCTGTTCTCTCCTATATAGATAGATGAATTTGGAACTCTAAATCCAACATGGTTTGTAATGGCTCCTTGAAACTTGACAAAATAAAGGAGTTCTCAGTTTTGTCTCTATGGTTTGTTTCCTCTTCAAGTAGCCCCAGGCACAAACGGTGGAAAAGCACTTTCATTGAGTGGGTTTGCCAAGCTTCTAAGAAATAACGAGTTTCCGAATTACCAGCAATATTTATTCATCGAATCTTGATGATACTTGGTGGTGAAGATCGGTACACAAATCCCACTTGGCTCACCAAATTTTGTTCTTCTAGTTTGAAGCGTTCGTCTACAGTAGCAGTTTTTATATTTAGGTTTCACGCTGTTCTCTCCTATATAGATAGATGAATTTGGAACTCTAAATCCAATATGGTTTGTAGTAGCTCTTTGAAACTTGAAACAATAAAGGAGTTCTAAGTTTTGTCTCTATGATTTGTTTCCGCTTCAATAGCCCTAAGCAGAGACTGTGGAAAAGCACTTCCATTGAGAGGGGTTGCCAAGCTGCCAAGAAATTACGAGTTTCCGAAATACCAGCAAATATTTTTTCACCCAATTATGATGATACGTGGTTGTAATGACAAGTCCACAAATCCCACTTGGCTCACCAAATTTTGTTCTTCTAAGTTGAAGCGTTCGTTTACAGTAGCAGTTTTTATGTTTAGGTTTCACTCTGTTCTCTGCTATATAGATAGATGAATTTGGAACTCTAAATCCAACATGGTTTGTAGTAGCTCTTTGAAACTTGACAAAATAAAGGAGTTCTCAGTTTTGTCTCTATGGTTTGTTTCCTCTTCAAGTAGTCCTAGGCACAGACAGTGGAAAAGCACTTTCATTGAGAGGGGTTGCCAAGCTTCTAGGAAACAACGATTTTCCGAAATACCAGCAAATATTTTTTCACCCAATCTTGATAATACTTGGTGATAATGATTGGTACACAAATCCCACTTGACTCACCAAATTTTGTTCTTTTAGCTTGAAGCGTTCGTTTACAGTAGCAGTTTATATTTTTAGTTTCCCTCTGTTCTCTCCTATATAGATAGATGAATTTGTAACTCTAAATCCAACATGGTTTGTAGTAGCTCTTTGAAACTTGACAAAATAAAGGAGTTCTCAGTTTTGTCTCTATGATTTGTTTCCGCTTCAAGTAGCCCTAAGCAGTGACTGTGGAAAAGCAGTTTCTTTGAGAGGGGTTGCCAAGCTTCCAAGAAATTACGAGTTTACGAAATACCAGCAAATATTTTTTCACCCAATCTTGATGATACATGGTGTTTATGATCGGTACACAAATCCCACTTGACTCACCAAATTTTGTTCTTCTATGTTGAAGCGTTCGTTTTCAGTAGCAGTTTTCATTTTTCGGTTTCACTCTATTCTCTCCTATATAGATAGATGAATTTGGAACTCTAAATCCAACATGGTTTCTAGTAGCTCTTTCAACCTTGACAAAATAGAGGAGTTCTCAGTTTTGTCTCTTTGATTTGTTTCCGCTTCAAGTCGCCCTAAGCAGAGACTGTGGAAAATCACTTTCATTGAGAGGGGTTGCCAAGCTTCTAAGAAATAACGAGTTTCTGAATTACCAGCAAATATTTTTTCACCCAATCTTGATGATACATGGTGGTGAAGATCGGTACACAAATCCCACGTGGCTCACCAAATTTTGTTCTTCTAGGTTGAAGCGTTCGTCTACAGTAGCACTTTTTATATTTAGGTTTCACTTTGTTCTCTCCTATATAGATAGATGAATTTGGAACTCTAAATACAATATGGTTTGTAGTAGCTCTTTGAAACTTGACAAAATAAAGGAGTTCTCAGTATTGTCTCTATGATTTGTTTCCGTTTCAAGTAGCCCTAGGCACAGACGGTGGATACGCACTTTCATTGAGAGGGGTTGCCAAACTTAAAAGAAATTACGAGTTTCCGAAATACCAACAAATATTTTTTTACCCAATCTTGATGATACTTGGTGGTAATGATCAGTACACAAATCCCACTTTGCTCACCAAATTTTGTTCTTCTAGGTTGAAGCGTTCGTTTTCAGTAGCAGTTTTTATGTTTAGGTTTCACTCTGTTCTCTCCTATATAGATAGATGAATTTGGAACTCTAAATCCAACATGGTTTGTAATGGCTCCTTGAAACTTGACAAAATAAAGGAGTTCTCAGTTTTGTCTCTATGGTTTGTTTCCTCTTCAAGTAGCCCCAGGCACAAACGGTGGAAAAGCACTTTCATTGAGTGGGTTAGCCAAGCTTCTAAGAAATAACGAGTTTCCGAATTACCAGCAAATATTTATTCATCGAATCTTGATGATACTTGGTGGTGAAGATCGGTACACAAATCCCACTTGGCTCACGAAATTTTGTTTTTCTAGGTTGAAGCGTTCGTCTACAGTAGCAGTTTTTATATTTAGGTTTCACCCTGTCCTCTCCTATATAGATAGATGAATTTGGAACTCTAAATCCAATATGGTTTGTAGTAGCTCTTTGAAACTTGAAACAATAAAGAAGTTTTCAGTTTTGTCTCTATGATTTGTTTCCGCTTCAAGTAGCCCTAAGCAGAGACTGTGGAAAAGCACTTTCATTGAGAGGGGTTGCCAAGCTTCCAAGAAATTACGAGTTTCCGAAATACCAGCAAATATTTTTTCACCCAATCTTGATGATACGTGGTTGTAATGACAAGTTCACAAATCCCACTTGGCTCACCAAATTTTGTTCTTCTACGTTGAAGCGTTCGTTTACCCTAGCAGTTTTTATGTTTAGGTTTCACTCTGTTCTCTGCTATATAGATAGATGAATTTGGAACTCTAAATCCAACATGGTTAGTAGTAGCTCTTTGAAACTTGACAAAATAAAGGAGTTCTCTGTTTTGTCTCCATGGCTTGTTTCCTTTTCAAGTAGCCCTAGGCACAGACGTTGGATACGCACTTTCCTTGAGAGGTGTTGCCAAGGTTCCAAGAAATTACGAGTTTCCGAAATACCAGCAAATATATTTTCACCCAATCTTGATGATACTTGGTGTTTACGATCAGTACACAAATCCCAATTGACTCACCAAATTTTGTTCTTCTAGGTTGAAGCGTTCGTTTTCAGTAGCAGTTTTTATGTTTAGGTTTCACTCTGTTCTCTCCTATATAGATAGATGAATTTGGAACTCTAAATCCAACATGGTTTGTAATGGCTCCTTGAAACTTAACAAAATAAAGGAGTTCTCAGTTTTGTCTCTATGGTTTGTTTCCTCTTCAAGTAGCCCCAGGCACAAACGGTGGAAAAGCACTTTCATTGAGTGGGTTTGCCAAGCTTCTAAGAAATAACGAGTTTCCGAATTACCAGCAAATATTTATTCATCCAATCTTGATGATACTTGGTGGTGAAGATCGGTACACAAATCCCACTTGGCTCACCAAATTTTGTTTTTCTAGGTTGAAGCGTTCGTCTACAGTAGCAGTTTTTATATTTAGGTTTCACCCTGTTCTCTCCGATATAGATAGATGAATTTGGAACTCTAAATCCAGTAGGGTTTGTAGTAGCTCTTTGAAACTTGAAACAATAAAGGAGTTCTAAGTTTTGTCTCTATGATTTGTTTCCGCTTCAAGTAGCCCTAAGCATCGACTGTGGAAAAGCACTTTCATTGAGAGGGGTTGGCAAGCTTCCAATAAATTACGAGTTTCCGAAATACCAGCAAATATTTTTTCACCCAATCTTGATGATACGTGGTTGTAATGACAAGTCCACAAATCCCACTTGGCTCACCAAATTTTGTTCTTCTACGTTGAAGCGTTCGTTTACAGTAGCAGTTTTTATGTTTAGGTTTCACTCTGTTCTCTGCTATATAGATAGATGAATTTGGAACTCTAAATCCAACATGGTTTGTAGTAGCTCTTTGAAACTTGACAAAATAAAGGAGTTCTCAGTTTTGTCTCTATGGTTTGTTTCCTCTTCAAGTACCCCTAGGAACAGACTCTGGAAAAGCACTTTCATTCAGTGGGGTTGCCAATCTTCTAAGAAATAACGAGTTTCCGAAATACCAGCAAATATTTTTTCACGCAATCTTGATGACACTTGGTGGTAATGATCAGTACACAAATCCCACTTGGCTCACCAAATTTTGTTCTTCTAGGTTGAAGCGTTCGTCTACAGTAGCAGTTTTTATATTTAGGTTTCACTCTGTTCTCTCCTATATGGATAGATGAATTTGGAACTCTAAATCCAACATGGTTTGTAGTAGCTCTTTGAAACTTGACAAAATAAAGGAGTTCTCAGTTTTGTCTCTATGGTTTGATTCCTCTTCAAGTAGCTCTAGGCACAGACTGTGGAAAAGCACTTTCATTGACAGGGGTTGCCAAGCTTCTAAGAAATAACGAGTTTCCGAAATACCAGCAAATATTTTTTCATCCAATCTTGAGGATAATTGGTGGTGATGATCAGTATACAAATCCCACTTGGCTCAACAAATTTTGTTCTTCTAGGTTGAAGCATTCGTCTAGAGTAGCAATTTTTTATTAAGGTTCACTCTGTTCTCTCCTATATAGATAGATAAATTTGGAACTCTAAATCCAACATGGTTTGCAGTAGCTCTTTTAAACTTGACAAAATAAAGGAGTTCTCAGTTTTGTCTCTATGGTTTGATTCCTCTTCAAGTAGCCCTAGGCACAGACTGTGGAAAAGCACTTTCATTTAGAGGGGTTGTCAAGCTTCTAAGAAATAACGAGTTTCCGAATTACCAGCAAATATATATTCATCCAATCTTGATGATACTTGGTGGTGAAGATCGCTACACAAATCCCACTTGACTCACCAAATATTGTTTTTCTAGATTGATGCATTCATTTTCAGTAGCACTTTTTATTTTTAGGTTTCTCTCTGTTCTCTCCTATATAGATAGATGAATTTGGAACTCTAAATCCAACATGGTTTGTAGTAACTCTTTGAAACTTGACAAATAAAGGAGTTCTCAGTTTGGTCTTTATGGTTTGTTTCCTCTTCAAGTAGCCTTAGGCACAGACTGTGGAATAGCACTGTCATTGAGTGGGGTTGCCAAGCTTCTAAGAAATAACGAGTTTCCGAATTACCAGCAAATATATATTCATCCAATCTTGATGATACTTGGTGGTGAAGATCGCTACACAAATCCCACTTGGCTCACCAAATTTTGTTCTTCTAGGTTGAAGCGTTCGTCTACAGTAGCAGTTTATATATTTAGGTTTCACTCTGTTCTCTGCTATATAGATAGATGAATTTGGAACTCTAAATCCAATATGGTTTGTAGTAGCTCTTTGAAACTTGAAACAATAAAGGAGTTCTCAGTTTTGTCTCTATGATTTGTTTCCGCTTCAAGTAGCCCTAAGCTGAGACTGTGGAAAAGCACTTTCATTGAGAGGGGTTGCCAAGCTTCCAAGAAATTACGAGTTTCCGAAATACCAGCAATTATTTTTCATCCAATCTTGAAGATACGTGGTTGTAATGACAAGTCCACAAATCCCACTTGGCTCACCAAATTTTATTCTTCTACGTTGAAGCGTTCGTTTACAGTAGCAGTTTTTATGTTTAGGTTTCACTCTGTTCTCTGCTATATAGATAGATGAATTTGGAACTCTAAATCCAACATGGTTTGTAGTAGCTCTTTGAAACTAGACAAAATAAAGGAGTTCTCAGTTTTGTCTCCATGGCTTGTTTCCTTTTCAAGTAGCCCTAGGCACAGACGTTGCATACGCACTTTCCTTGAGTGGTGTTGCCAAGGTTCCAAGAAAATACGAGTTTCCGAAATACCAGCAAATATATTTTCACCCAATCTTGATGATACTTGGTGTTTACGATCGGTACACAAATCCCACTTGACTCACCAAATTTTGTTCTTCTAGGTTGAAGCGTTCGTTTTCAGTAGCAGTTTTTATGTTTAGGTTTCACTCTGTTCTCTCCTATATAGATAGATGAATTTGGAACTCTAAATCCAACATGGTTTGTAATGGCTCCTTGAAACTTGACAAAATAAAGGAGTTCTCAGTTTTGTCTCTATGGTTTGTTTCCTCTTCAAGTAGCCCCAGGCACAAACGGTGGAAAAGCACTTTCATTGAGTGGGTTTGCCAAGCTTCTAAGAAATAACGAGTTTCCGAATTACCAGCAATATTATTCATCGAATCTTGATGATACTTGGTGGTGAAGATCGGTACACAAATCCCACTTGGCTCACCAAATTTTGTTCTTCTAGTTTGAAGCGTTCGTCTACAGTAGCAGTTTTTATATTTAGGTTTCACGCTGTTCTCTCCTATATAGATAGATGAATTTGGAACTCTAAATCCAATATGGTTTGTAGTAGCTCTTTGAAACTTGAAACAATAAAGGAGTTCTAAGTTTTGTCTCTATGATTTGTTTCCGCTTCAATAGCCCTAAGCAGAGACTGTGGAAAAGCACTTCCATTGAGAGGGGTTGCCAAGCTGCCAAGAAATTACGAGTTTCCGAAATACCAGCAAATATTTTTTCACCCAATTATGATGATACGTGGTTGTAATGACAAGTCCACAAATCCCACTTGGCTCACCAAATTTTGTTCTTCTAAGTTGAAGCGTTCGTTTACAGTAGCAGTTTTTATGTTTAGGTTTCACTCTGTTCTCTGCTATATAGATAGATGAATTTGGAACTCTAAATCCAACATGGTTTGTAGTAGCTCTTTGAAACTTGACAAAATAAAGGAGTTCTCAGTTTTGTCTCTATGGTTTGTTTCCTCTTCAAGTAGTCCTAGGCACAGACAGTGGAAAAGCACTTTCATTGAGAGGGGTTGCCAAGCTTCTAGGAAACAACGATTTTCCGAAATACCAGCAAATATTTTTCACCCAATCTTGATAATACTTGGTGATAATGATTGGTACACAAATCCCACTTGACTCACCAAATTTTGTTCTTTTAGCTTGAAGCGTTCGTTTACAGTAGCAGTTTATATTTTTAGTTTCCCTCTGTTCTCTCCTATATAGATAGATGAATTTGTAACTCTAAATCCAACATGGTTTGTAGTAGCTCTTTGAAACTTGACAAAATAAAGGAGTTCTCAGTTTTGTCTCTATGATTTGTTTCCGCTTCAAGTAGCCCTAAGCAGTGACTGTGGAAAAGCAGTTTCTTTGAGAGGGGTTGCCAAGCTTCCAAGAAATTACGAGTTTACGAAATACCAGCAAATATTTTTTCACCCAATCTTGATGATACATGGTGTTTATGATCGGTACACAAATCCCACTTGACTCACCAAATTTTGTTCTTCTATGTTGAAGCGTTCGTTTTCAGTAGCAGTTTTCATTTTTCGGTTTCACTCTATTCTCTCCTATATAGATAGATGAATTTGGAACTCTAAATCCAACATGGTTTCTAGTAGCTCTTTCAACCTTGACAAAATAGAGGAGTTCTCAGTTTTGTCTCTTTGATTTGTTTCCGCTTCAAGTCGCCCTAAGCAGAGACTGTGGAAAATCACTTTCATTGAGAGGGGTTGCCAAGCTTCTAAGAAATAACGAGTTTCTGAATTACCAGCAAATATTTTTTCACCCAATCTTGATGATACATGGTGGTGAAGATCGGTACACAAATCCCACGTGGCTCACCAAATTTTGTTCTTCTAGGTTGAAGCGTTCGTCTACAGTAGCACTTTTTATATTTAGGTTTCACTTTGTTCTCTCCTATATAGATAGATGAATTTGGAACTCTAAATACAATATGGTTTGTAGTAGCTCTTTGAAACTTGACAAAATAAAGGAGTTCTCAGTATTGTCTCTATGATTTGTTTCCGTTTCAAGTAGCCCTAGGCACAGACGGTGGATACGCACTTTCATTGAGAGGGGTTGCCAAACTTAAAAGAAATTACGAGTTTCCGAAATACCAACAAATATTTTTTTACCCAATCTTGATGATACTTGGTGGTAATGATCAGTACACAAATCCCACTTTGCTCACCAAATTTTGTTCTTCTAGGTTGAAGCGTTCGTTTTCAGTAGCAGTTTTTATGTTTAGGTTTCACTCTGTTCTCTCCTATATAGATAGATGAATTTGGAACTCTAAATCCAACATGGTTTGTAATGGCTCCTTGAAACTTGACAAAATAAAGGAGTTCTCAGTTTTGTCTCTATGGTTTGTTTCCTCTTCAAGTAGCCCCAGGCACAAACGGTGGAAAAGCACTTTCATTGAGTGGGTTAGCCAAGCTTCTAAGAAATAACGAGTTTCCGAATTACCAGCAAATATTTATTCATCGAATCTTGATGATACTTGGTGGTGAAGATCGGTACACAAATCCCACTTGGCTCACGAAATTTTGTTTTTCTAGGTTGAAGCGTTCGTCTACAGTAGCAGTTTTTATATTTAGGTTTCACCCTGTCCTCTCCTATATAGATAGATGAATTTGGAACTCTAAATCCAATATGGTTTGTAGTAGCTCTTTGAAACTTGAAACAATAAAGAAGTTTTCAGTTTTGTCTCTATGATTTGTTTCCGCTTCAAGTAGAAATAAGCAGAGACTGTGGAAAAGCACTTTCATTGAGAGGGGTTGCCAAGCTTCCAAGAAATTACGAGTTTCCGAAATACCAGCAAATATTTTTTCACCCAATCTTGATGATACGTGGTTGTAATGACAAGTTCACAAATCCCACTTGGCTCACCAAATTTTGTTCTTCTACGTTGAAGCGTTCGTTTACCCTAGCAGTTTTTATGTTTAGGTTTCACTCTGTTCTCTGCTATATAGATAGATGAATTTGGAACTCTAAATCCAACATGGTTTGTAGTGGCTCTTTGAAACTTGACAAAATAAAGGAGTTCTCTGTTTTGTCTCCATGGCTTGTTTAGTTTTCAAGTAGCCCTAGGCACAGACGTTGGATACGCACTTTCCTTGAGAGGTGTTGCCAAGGTTCCAAGAAATTACGAGTTTCCGAAATACCAGCAAATATATTTTCACCCAATCTTGATGATACTTGGTGTTTACGATCGGTACACAAATCCCACTTGACTCACCAAATTTTGTTCTTCTAGGTTGAAGCGTTCGTTTTCAGTAGCAGTTTTTATGTTTAGGTTTCACTCTGTTCTCTCCTATATAGATAGATGAATTTGGAACTCT
Organism: Callospermophilus lateralis; assembly: GCF_048772815.1. Taxonomy (NCBI): domain Eukaryota; kingdom Metazoa; phylum Chordata; class Mammalia; order Rodentia; family Sciuridae; genus Callospermophilus; species Callospermophilus lateralis. The sequence goes on from NW_027517390.1 coordinate 30,392, forward strand.
AAATCCAACATGGTTTGTAATGGCTCCTTGAAACTTAACAAAATAAAGGAGTTCTCAGTTTTGTCTCTATGGTTTGTTTCCTCTTCAAGTAGCCCCAGGCACAAACGGTGGAAAAGCACTTTCATTGAGTGGGTTTGCCAAGCTTCTAAGAAATAACGAGTTTCCGAATTACCAGCAAATATTTATTCATCCAATCTTGATGATACTTGGTGGTGAAGATCGGTACACAAATCCCACTTGGCTCACGAAATTTTGTTTTTCTAGGTTGAAGCGTTCGTCTACAGTAGCAGTTTTTATATTTAGGTTTCACCCTGTTCTCTCCGATATAGATAGATGAATTTGGAACTCTAAATCCAGTAGGGTTTGTAGTAGCTCTTTGAAACTTGAAACAATAAAGGAGTTCTAAGTTTTGTCTCTATGATTTGTTTCCGCTTCAAGTAGCCCTAAGCAGAGACTGTGGAAAAGCACTTTCATTGAGAGGGGTTGCCAAGCTTCCAAGAAATTACGAGTTTCCGAAATACCAGCAAATATTTTTTCACCCAATCTTGATGATACGTGGTTGTAATGACAAGTCCACAAATTCCACTTGGCTCACCAAATTTTGTTCTTCTACGTTGAAGCGTTCGTTTACAGTAGCAGTTTTTATGTTTAGGTTTCACTCTGTTCTCTGCTATATAGATAGATGAATTTGGAACTCTAAATCCAACATGGTTTGTAGTAGCTCTTTGAAACTTGACAAAATAAAGGAGTTCTCAGTTTTGGCTCTATGGTTTGTTTCCTCTTCAAGTAGTCCTAGGCACAGACAGTGGAAAAGCACTTTCATTGAGAGGGGTTGCCAAGCTTCTAGGAACAACGATTTTCCGAAATACCAGCAAATATTTTTTCACCCAATCTTGATAATACTTGGTGATAATGATTGGTACACAAATCCCACTTGACTCACCAAATTTTGTTCTTTTAGCTTGAAGCGTTCGTTTACAGTAGCAGTTTATATTTTTAGTTTCCCTCTGTTCTCTCCTATATAGATAGATGAATTTGTAACTCTAAATCCAACATGGTTTGTAGTAGCTCTTTGAAACTTGACAAAATAAAGGAGTTCTCAGTTTTGTCTCTATGATTTGTTTCCGCTTCAAGTAGCCCTAAGCAGTGACTGTGGAAAAGCAGTTTCTTTGAGAGGGGTTGCCAAGCTTCCAAGAAATTACGAGTTTACGAAATACCAGCAAATATTTTTTCACCCAATCTTGATGATACATGGTGTTTATGATCGGTACACAAATCCCACTTGACTCACCAAATTTTGTTCTTCTAGGTTGAAGCGTTCGTCTACAGTAGCAGTTTTTATATTTAGGTTTCACTCTGTTCTCTCCTATATGGATAGATGAATTTGGAACTCTAAATCCAACATGGTTTCTAGTAGCTCTTTGAAACTAGACAAAATAAAGGAGTTGTCAGTATTGTCTCTATGGTTTGATTCCTCTTCAAGTAGCTCTAGGCACAGACTGTGGAAAAGCACTTTCATTGACAGGGGTTGCCAAGCTTCTAAGAAATAACGAGTTTCCGAAATACCAGCAAATATTTTTTCATTCAATCTTGAGGATAATTGGTGGTGATGATCAGTATACAAATCCCACTTGGCTCAACAAATTTTCTTCTTCTAAGTTGAAGCATTCGTCTAGAGTAGCAATTTTTTTATTTAGGTTTCACTCTGTTCTCTCCTATATAGATAGATGAATTTGGAACACTAAATCCAACATGGTTTGCAGTAGCTCTTTGAAACTTGACAAAATAAAGGAGTTCTCAGTTTTGTCTCTATGGTTTGATTCCTCTTCAAGTACACCTAGGAACAGACTCTGGAAAAGCACTTTCATTCAGTGGGGTTGCCAAGCTTCTAAGAAATAACGAGTTTCCGAAATACCAGCAAATATTTTTTCACGCAATCTTGATGACACTTGGTGGTAATGATCAGTACACAAATCCCACTTGGCTCACCAAATTTTGTTCTTCTAGGTTGAAGCGTTCGTCTACAGTAGCAGTTTTTATATTTAGGTTTCACTCTGTTCTCTCCTATATGGATAGATGAATTTGGAACTCTAAATCCAACATGGTTTGTAGTAGCTCTTTGAAACTTGACAAAATAAAGGAGTTCTCAGTTTTGTCTCTATTGTTTGATTCCTCTTCAAGTAGCTCTAGGCACAGACTGTGGAAAAGCACTTTCATTGACAGGGGTTGCCAAGCTTCTAAGAAATAACGAGTTTCCGAAATACCAGCAAATATTTTTTCATCCAATCTTGAGGATAATTGGTGGTGATGATCAGTATACAAATCCCACTTGGCTCAACAAATTTTGTTCTTCTAGGTTGAAGCATTCGTCTAGAGTAGCAATTTTTTTATTTAGGTTTCACTCTGTTCTCTCCTATATAGATAGATGAATTTGGAACTCTAAATCCAACATGGTTTGCAGTAGCTCTTTTAAACTTGACAAAATAAAGGAGTTCTCACTTTTGTCTCTATGGTTTGATTCCTCTTCAAGTAGCCCTAGGCACAGACTGTGGAAAAGCACTTTCATTTAGAGGGGTTGTCAAGCTTCCAAGAAATTACGAGTTTCCGAAATACCAGCAAATATTTTTTCACCGAATCTTGATGATACGTGGTTGTAATGACAAGTCCGCAAATCCCACTTGGCTCACCAAATTTTGTTCTTCTACGTTGAAGCGTTCGTTTACAGTAGCTGTTTTTATGTTTAGGTTTCACTCTGTTCTCTGCTATATAGATAGATGAATTTGGAACTCTAAATCCAACATGGTTTGTAGTAGCTCTTTGAAACTTGACAAAATAAAGGAGTTCTCAGTTTTGTCTCTATGGTTTGTTTCCTCTTCAAGTACCCCTAGGAACAGACTCTGGAAAAGCACTTTCATTCAGTGGGGTTGCCAAGCTTCTAAGAAATAACGAGTTTCCGAAATACCAGCAAATATTTTTTCACGCAACCTTGATGACACTTGGTGGTAATGATGAGTACACAATTCCCACTTGGCTCACCAAATTTTGTTCTTCTAGGTTGAAGCGTTCGTCTACAGTAGCAGTTTTTATATTTAGGTTTCACTCTGTTCTCTCCTATATGGATAGATGAATTTGGAACTCTAAATCCAACATGGTTTGTAGTAGCTCTTTGAAACTTGACAAAATAAAGAAGTTCTCAGTTTTGTCTCTATGGATTGTTTCCTCTTCAAGTAGCCCTAGGCACTGACTGTGGAAAAGCACTTTCATTGAGAGGGTATGCCAAGCTTCTAAGAAATAACGAGTTTCCGAATTACCAGCAAATATTTTTTCACCCAATCTTGATGATACTTGGTGGTGAAGATCGGTACACAAATCCCACTTGGCTCACCATATTTTGTTCTTCTAGGTTGAAGCGTTCGTCTACAGTAACAATTTTTATTTTTAGGTTTCACTCTGTTCTCTCCTATATAGGTAGATGAATTTGGAACTCTAAATCCAACATGGTTTGTAGTGGCTCTTTGAAACCTGACAAAATAAAGGTGTTCTCAGTTTTGTCGCTATGGTTTGTTTCCTCTTCAATAGCCCCAGGCACAAACGGTGGAAAAGCACTTTCTTTGAGAGGTTGCCAAGCTTCCAAGAAATTACGAGTTTCCGAAATACCAGCAAATATTTTTTCACCCAATCTTGATGATACTTGGTGTTAATGATCGGTACACAAATCCCACTTGACTCACCAAATTTTGTTCTTCTTGGTTGAAGCGTTCGTTTTCAGGAGCAGTTTTTATTTTTAGGTTTCACTCTGTTCTCTCCTATATAGATAGATGAATTTGGAACTCTAAATCCAACATGGTTTGTAGTAGCTCTTTGAACCTTGACAAAATAAAGGAGTTCTCAGTTTTGTCTCTATGCTTTGTTTCCGCTTCAAGTAGCCCTAAGCAGAGACTGTGGATAAGCACTTTCTTTGAGAGGGGTTGCCAAGCTTCCAAGAAATTACGAGTTTCCGGAATACCAGCAAATATTTTTTCACCCAATCTTGATGATACGTGGTTGTAATGACAAGTCTACAAATCCCACTTGGCTCACCAAATTTTGTTCTTCTACGTTGAAGCGTTCGTTTACAGTAGCAGTTTTTATGTTTAGGTTTCACTCTGTTCTCTCCTATATAGATAGATGAATTTGGAACTCTAAATCCAACATGGTTAGTAGTAGCTCTTTGAAAGTTGACAAAATAAAGGAGTTCTCAGTTTTGTCTCTATTATTTCTTTCCGCTTCAATAGCCCTAAGCAGTGACTGTTTAAAAGCACATTCATTGATAGGGGTTGCCAAGCTTCCAAGGAATTACGAGTTTCCGAAATACCAGAAAATATTTTTTCACCCAATCTTGATGATACTTGGTGGTGATGATCGGTCCACAAATCCCACTTGGCTCACCAATTTTTGTTCTCCTAGGTTGAAGCGTTCGTCTACAGTAGAAGTTGTTATATTTAGGTTGCCCTCTGTTTTCTCCTATACAGATAGATGAATTTGGAACTCTAAATCCAACGTGGTTTGTAGTAGCCCATTGAAACTTGACAAAATAAAGGGGTTCTCACTTTTGTATCTATGATTTGTTTCCGCTTCATGTAGCCCTAAGCAGAGACTGTGGAAAAGCACTTTCATTGAAGGGATGGCGAAGCTTCCAAGAAATAACGAGCTTCTGAAATACCAGCAAATATTTTGTCACCCAATGATGATGATACGTGGTGATAAAGATCGGTACACAAATCCCACTTGGCTCACCAAATTTTGATTCTTCTAGATTGAAGCGTTCGTCTACAGTAGCAGTTTTTATATTTAGGTTTCACTCTGTTCTCTGCTATATAGATAGATGAATTTGGAACTCTAAATCCAACATGGTTTGTAGTAGCTCTTTGAACCTTGACAAAATAAAGGAGTTCTCAGTTTTGTCTCTATGATTTGTTTCCGCTTCAAGTAGCCCTAAGCAGAGACAGTGGAAAAGCACATTCTTTGAGAGGTTGCCAAGCATCCAAGAAATTACGAGTTTCCAAAATACCAGCAAGTATTTTTTCAGCCAATCTTGATGATACTTGGTGGTGAAGATCAGTACACAAATCCCAATTGGCTCACCAAATTTTGTTCTTCTAGGTTGAAGCGTTCGTCTACAGGAGCAGTTTTTATGTTTAGGTTTCACTCTGTTCTCTCTTATATAGATAGATGAATTTGGAACTCTAAATCCAACATGGTTTGTAGTAGCTCTTTGAAACTTAACAAAATAAAGGAGTTCTCAGTTTTGTCTCTATGGTTTGTTTCCTCTTCAAGTACCCCTAGGCACAGACTGTGGAAAATCACTTTCATTGAGAGGGGTTGCGAAGCTCTAAGAAATAACGAGTTTCCGAAATACCAGCAAATATTTTTTCATCCAATCTTGAGGATACTTGGTGGTGATGATCAGTATACAAATCCCACATGGCTCAACAAATTTTGTTCTTCTAGGTTGAAGTGTTCGTCTACAGCAGCAATTTTTTTATTTAGGTTTCACTCTGATCTCTTCAATATAGATAGATGAATTTGGAACTCTATATACAAATGGTTAGTAGTAGCTCTTTGAAACTTGAAAAAATAAAGGAGTTCTCAGTTTTGTCTCTATGATTTCTTTCCGCTTCAATAGCCCTAAGCAGTTACTGTGGAAAAGCACATTCATTGATAGGCGTTGCCAAGCTTCCAAGAAATTACGAGTTTCCGAAATACCAGCAAATATTTTTTCACCCAATCTTGATGATACTTGGTGATAATGATCAGTACACAAATCCCACTTGGCTCACCAAATTTTGTTCTTCTAGGTTGAAGCGTTCGTCTACAGGAGAGTTTTTATGTTTAGGTTTCACTCTGTTCTCTCTTATATAGATAGATGAATTTGGAACTCTAAATCCAACATGGTTTGTAGTGGCTCTTTGAAACCTGACAAAATAAAGGAGTTCTCAGTTTTGTCGCTATGGTTTGTTTCCTCTTCAAGTAGCCCCAGGCACAAACGGTGGAAAAGCACTTTCTTTGAGAGGTTGCCAAGCTTCCAAGAAATTACGAGTTTCCGAAATACCAGCAAATATTTTTTCACCCAATCTTGATGATACTTGGTGTTAATGATCGGTACACAAATCCCACTTGACTCACCAAATTTTGTTCTTCTTGGTTGAAGCGTTCGTTTTCAGTAGCAGTTTTAATTTTTAGGTTTCACTCTGTTCTCTCCTATATAGATAGATGAATTTGGAACTCTAAATCCAACATGGTTTGTAGTAGCTCTTTGAACCTTGACAAAATAAAGGAGTTCTCAGTTTTGTCTCTATGATTTGTTTCCGCTTCAAGTAGCCCTAAGCAGAGACTGTGGATAAGCACTTTCTTTGAGAGGGGTTGCCAAGCTTCCAAGAAATTACGAGTTTCCTGAATACCAGCAAATATTTTTTCACCCAATGTTGATGATACGTGGTTGTAATGACAAGTCTACAAATCCCACTTGGCTCACCAAATTTTGTTCTTCTACGTTGAAGCGTTCGTTTACACTAGCAGTTTTTATGTTTAGGTTTCACTCTGTTCTCTCCTATATAGATCGATGAATTTGGAACTCTAAATCCAACATGGTTTGTAGTAGCTCTTTGAAACTTGACAATATAAAGGAGTTCTCAGTTTTGTCTGTATGGTTTGTTTCCTCTTCAAGTACCCCTAGGAACAGACTGTGGAAAAGCACTGTCATTGAGTGGGGTTGCCAAGCTTCTAAGAAATAACGAGTTTCCGAAATACCAGCAAATATTTTTTCACGCAATCTTGATGACACTTGGTGGTAATGATCAGTACACAAATCCCACTTGGCTCACCAAATTTTGTTCTTCTAGGTTGAAGCGTTCGTCTACAGTAGCAGTTTTTATATTTAGTTTTCACTCTCTTCTCTCCTATATGGATAGATGAATTTGGAACTCTGAATCCAACATGGTTTGTAGTAGCTCTTTGAAACTTAACAAAATAAAGGAGTTCTCAGTTTTGTCTCTATGGTTTGTTTCCTCTTCAAGTACCCCTAGGCACAGACTGTGGAAAAGCACTTTCATTGAGAGGGGTTGCCAAGCTTCTAAGAAATAACGAGTTTCCGAAATACCAGCAAATATTTTTTCATCCAATCTTGAGGATACTTGGTGGTGATGATCAGTATACAAATCCCACATGGCTCAACAAATTTTGTTCTTCTAGGTTGAAGTGTTCGTCTACAGCAGCAATTTTTATATTTAGGTTTCACTCTGATCTCTCCTATATAGATAGATGAATTTGGAACTCTATATACAACATGGTTAGTAGTAGCTCTTTGAAACTTGAAAAAATAAAGGAGTTCTCAGTTTTGTCTCTATGATTTCTTTCCGCTTCAATAGCCCTAAGCAGTTACTGTGGAAAAGCACATTCATTGATAGGCGTTGCCAAGCTTCCAAGGAATTACAAGTTTCCGAAATACCAGCAAATATTTTTTCACCCAATCTTGATGATACTTGGTGGTAATGATCAGTACACAAATCCCACTTGGCTCACCAAATTTTTTTCTTCTAGGTTGAAGCATTCGTCTACAGGAGAGTTTTTATGTTTAGGTTTCACTCTGTTCTCTCTTATATAGATAGATGAATTTGGAACTCTAAATCCAACATGGTTTGTAGTGGCTCTTTGAAACCTGACAAAATAAAGGAGTTCTCAGTTTTGTCGCTATGGTTTGTTTCCTCTTCAAGTAGCCCCAGGCACAAACGGTGGAAAAGCACTTTCTTTGAGAGGTTGCCAAGCTTCCAAGAAATTACGAGTTTCCGAAATACCAGCAAATATTTTTTCACCCAATCTTGATGATACTTGGTGTTAATGATCGGTACACAAATCCCACTTGACTCACCAAATTTTGTTCTTCTTGGTTGAAGCGTTCGTTTTCAGGAGCAGTTTTTATTTTTAGGTTTCACTCTGTTCTCTCCTATATAGATAGATGAATTTGGAACTCTAAATCCAACATGGTTTGTAGTAGCTCTTTGAACCTTGACAAAATAAAGGAGTTCTCAGTTTTGTCTCTATGCTTTGTTTCCGCTTCAAGTAGCCCTAAGCAGAGACTGTGGATAAGCACTTTCTTTGAGAGGGGTTGCCAAGCTTCCAAGAAATTACGAGTTTCCGGAATACCAGCAAATATTTTTTCACCCAATCTTGATGATACGTGGTTGTAATGACAAGTCTACAAATCCCACTTTGCTCACCAAATTTTGTTCTTCTACGTTGAAGCGTTCGTTTACAGTAGCAGTTTTTATGTTTAGGTTTCACTCTGTTCTCTCCTATATAGATAGATGAATTTGGAACTCTAAATCCAACATGGTTAGTAGTAGCTCTTTGAAAGTTGACAAAATAAAGGAGTTCTCAGTTTTGTCTCTATTATTTCTTTCCGCTTCAATAGCCCTAAGCAGTGACTGTTTAAAAGCACATTCATTGATAGGGGTTGCCAAGCTTCCAAGGAATTACGAGTTTCCGAAATACCAGAAAATATTTTTTCACCCAATCTTGATGATACTTGGTGGTGATGATCGGTCCACAAATCCCACTTGGCTCACCAATTTTTGTTCTCCTAGGTTGAAGCGTTCGTCTACAGTAGAAGTTGTTATATTTAGGTTGCCCTCTGTTTTCTCCTATACAGATAGATGAATTTGGAACTCTAAATCCAACGTGGTTTGTAGTAGCCCATTGAAACTTGACAAAATAAAGGGGTTCTCACTTTTGTATCTATGATTTGTTTCCGCTTCATGTAGCCCTAAGCAGAGACTGTGGAAAAGCACTTTCATTGAAGGGATGGCGAAGCTTCCAAGAAATAACGAGCTTCTGAAATACCAGCAAATATTTTGTCACCCAATGATGATGATACGTGGTGATAAAGATCGGTACACAAATCCCACTTGGCTCACCAAATTTTGTTCTTCTAGATTGAAGCGTTCTTCTACAGTAGCAGTTTTTATATTTAGGTTTCACTCTGTTCTCTCCTATATAGATAGATGAATTTGGAACTCTAAATACAACATGGTTTGTAGTAGCTCTTTGAACCTTGACAAAATAAAGGAGTTCTCAGTTTTGTCTCTATGATTTGTTTCCGCTTCAAGTAGCCCTAAGCAGAGACAGTGGAAAAGCACATTCTTTGAGAGGTTGCCAAGCATCCAAGAAATTACGAGTTTCCAAAATACCAGCAAGTATTTTTTCAGCCAATCTTGATGATACTTGGTGGTGAAGATCAGTACACAAATCCCACTTGGCTCACCAAATTTTGTTCTTCTAGGTTGAAGCGTTCTTCTACAGTAGCAGTTTTTATATTTAGGTTTCACTCTGTTCTCTCCTATATAGATAGATGAATTTGGAACTCTAAATACAACATGGTTTGTAGTAGCTCTTTGAAACTTGACAAAATAAAGGAGTTCTCAGTTTTTTCTCTATGATTTGTTTCCGCTTCAAGTAGCCCTAAGCAGTGACTGTGGAAAAGCACTTTCCCTGAGAGGGGTTGCCAAGCTTCCAAGAAATTACGAGTTTTCGAAATACCAGCAAATATTTTTTCACCCAATATTCATGATACATGGTGTTTTCGATCGGTACACAAATCCCACTTGACTCACCAAATTTTGTTCTTCTATGTTGAAGCGTTCGTTTTCAGTAGCAGTTATTATTTTCAGGTTTCACTCTGTTCTCTCCTATATAGATAGATGAATTTGGAACTCTAAATCCAACATGGTTTGTAGTAGCTCTTTGAACCTTGACAAAATAAAGGAGTTCTCAGTTTTGTCCCTATGATTTGTTTCCGCTTCAAGTAGCCCTAAGAAGAGAATGTGGAAAAGCACTTTCATTTAGTGGGGTTGCCAAGCTTCTAAGAAATAACGAGTTTCCGAAATACCAGCAAATATTTATTCACACAATCTTGATGACACTTGGTGGTAATGATCAGTACACAAATCCCACTTGGCTCACCAAATTTTGTTCTTCTAGGTTGAAGCGTTCGTCTACAGTAGCAGTTTTTATATTTAGGTTTCACTCTGTTCTCTCCTATATGGATAGATGAATTTGGAACTCTAAATCCAACATGGTTTGTAGTAGCTCTTTGAAACTTGACAAAATAAAGGAGTTCTCAGTTTTCTCTCTATGGTTTGTTTACTCTTCAAGTACCCCTAGGAACAGACTGTGTAAAAGCACTTTCTTTGAGTGGGGTTGCCAAGCTTCTAAGAAATAACGAGTTTCCGAAATACCAGCAAACATTTTTTCACGCAATCTTGATGACACTTGCTGGTAATGATCAGTACACAAATCCCACTTGGCTCACCTAATTTTGTTCTTCTATGTTGAAGCGTTCGTCTACAGTAGCAGTTTTTATATTAAGTTTCACTCTGTTCTCTCCTCTATGGATAGAAGAATTTGGAACTCTAAATCCAACATGGTTTGTAGTAGCTTTTGAAACTTGACAAAATAAAGGAGTTCTCAGTTTTGTCTCTATGGTTTTTTTCCTCTTCAATAGCCTTAGGCACAGACTGTGGAAAAGCACTTTCAGTGAGTAGGGTTGCAAAGCTTATAAGAAATAACGAGTTTCCTAATTATCAGCAAATATTAATTCACCCAATCTTGATGATACTTGGTGGTGAAGATCGGTACACAAATCCCACTTGGCTCACCAAATTTTGTTCTTTTAGTTTGAAGCGTTCGTCTACAGTAGCAGTTTTTATATTTAGGTTTCACTCTGTTCTCTCCTATATGGATAGATGAATTTGGAACTCTAATTCCAATATGGTTTGTAGTAGCTCTTTGACTTGAAAAAATAAAGGAGTTCTCAGTTTTTTCTCTATGGTTTGTTTCCTCTTCAAGTAGCCCCAGGCACAAACGGAGGAAAAGCACTTTCATTGAGAGTGGTTGCCAAGCTTCCAAGAAATTACGAGTTTCCGAAATACCAGCAAATATTTTTTTCACCCAATCTTGATGATACTTGGTGGTAATGATCAGTTCACAAATCCCACTTGGATCACCAAATTTTGTTCTTCTTGATGAAGCGTTCGTCTACAGTAGCAGTTTTTATGTTTAGGTTTCACTCTGTTCTCTGCTATATAGATAGATGAATTTGGAACTCTAAATCCAACATGGTTTGTAGTGGCTCTTTGAAACTTGACAAAATAAAGGAGTTCTCTGTTTTGTCTCTATGGTTTGTTTCCTCTTCAAGTAGCCCTAGGCACAGACGGTCTATACGCACTTTCATTGAGAGGGATTGCCAAGCTTCTAAGAAATAACGAGTTTCTGAAATACCAGCAAATATTTTTTCATCCAATCTTGAGAATACTTGGTGGTGATGATCAGTATACAAATCCCACTTGGCTCAACAAATTTTGTTCTTGTAAGTTGAAGCGTTCGTCTACAGTAGCAATTTTTTTATTAAGGTTTCACTCTGTTCTCTCCTATATGGATAGATGAATTTGGAACTCTAAATCCAACATGGTTTGTAGTAGCTCTTTGAAACTTGACAAAATAAAGGAGTTCTCAGTTTTTTCTCTATGGTTTGTTTCCTGTTCAAGTAGCCATAGGCAGAGACTGTGGAAAAGCACTTTCATTGAGAGGGGTTGCCAAGCTTCTAAGAAATAACGAGTTTCCGAAATACCAGCAAATATTTTTTCATCCAATCTTGAGGATACTTGGTGGTGATGATCAGTATACAAATCCCACTTGGCTCAACAAATTTTGTTCTTGTAGGTTGAAGCGTTCGTCTACAGTAGCAAATTTTTTATTTAGGTTTCACTCTGTTCTCTCCTTTATAGATAGATGAATTTGGAACTCTAAATCCAACATGGTTTGTAGTAGCTCTTTGAAAATTGACAAAATAAAGGAGTTCTCAGTTTTGTCTCTATGATTTGTTTCCGCTTCAAGTAGCCCTAAGCAGTGAATGTGGAAAAGCACTTTCCTTGAGAGGGGTTGCCAAGCTTCCAAGAAATTACGAGATTCCGAAATACCAGGAAATATTTTTTCACCCAATCCTGATGATACATGGTGATATTGATCAGTTCACAAATCCCACTTGGATCACCAAATTTTGTTCTTCTTGGTTGAAGCGTTCGTCTACATTAGCAGTTTTTATGTTTAGGTTTCACTCTGTTCTCTCCTATATAGATAGATGAATTTGGAACTCTAAATCCAACATGGTTTGTAGTAGCTCTTTTAAACTTGACAAAATAAAGGAGTTCTCAGTTTTGTCTCTATGGTTTGTTTCCTCTTCAAGTACCCCTAGGAACAGACTCTGGAAAAGCACTTTCATTTAGTGGGGTTGCCAAGCTTCTAAGAAATAACGAGTTTCCGAAATACCAGCAAATATTTTTTCACGCAATCTTGATGACACTTGGTGGTAATGATCAGTACACAAATCCCACTTGGCTCACCAAATTTTGTTCTTCTAGGTTGAAGCGTTCGTCTACAGTAGCAGTTTTTATATTTAGGTTTCACTCTGTTCTCTCCTATATGGATAGATGAATTTGGAACTCTAAATCCAACATGGTTTGTAGTAGCTCTTTGAAACTTGACAAAATAAAGGAGTTCTCAGTTTTGTCTGTATGGTTTGTTTCCTCTTCAATAGCCTTAGGCACAGACTGTGGAAAAGCACTTTCAGTGAGTGGGGTTGCCAAGCTTATAAGAAATAACGAGTTTCCGAATTACCAGCAAATATTAATTCACCCAATCTTGATGATACTTGGTGGTGAAGATCGGTACACAAATCCCACTTGGCTCACCAAATTTTGTTCTTTTAGTTTGAAGCGTTCGTCTACAGTAGCAGTTTTTATATTTAGGTTTCACTCTGTTCTCTCCTATATAGATAGATGAATTTGGAACTCTAAATCCAATATGGTTTGTAGTAGCTCTTTGAAACTTGAAAAAATAAAGGAGTTCTCAGTTTTTTCTCTATGGTTTGTTTCCTCTTCAAGTAGCCCCAGGCACAAACGGAGGAAAAGCACTTTCATTGAGAGTGGTTGCCAAGCTTCCAAGAAATTACGAGTTTCCGAAATACCAGCAAATATTTTTTTCACCCAATCTTGATGATACTTGGTGGTAATGATCAGTTCACAAATCCCACTTGGATCACCAAATTTTGTTCTTCTTGATGAAGCATTCGTCTACAGTAGCAGTTTTTATGTTTAGGTTTCACTCTGTTCTCTGCTATATAGCTAGATGAATTTGGAACTCTAAATCCAACATGGTTTGTAGTGGCTCTTTGAAACTTGACAAAATGAAGGAGTTCTCTGTTTTGTCTCTATGGTTTGTTTCCTCTTCAAGTAGCCCTAGGCACAGAGGGTGGATACGCACTTTCATTGAGAGGGGTTGCCAACTTCCAAGAAATTACGAGTTTTCGAAATACCAGCAAATATTTTTTCACCCAATCTTGATGGTACATAGTGTTTTCGATCGGTACACAAATCCCACTTGACTCACCAAATTTTGTTCTTCTAGGTTGAAGCGTTCGTCTACAGTAGCAGTTTTTATATTTAGGTTTCACTCTGTTCTCTCCTATATAGATAGATGAATTTGGAACTCTAAATCCAATATGGTTTGTAGTAGCTCTTTGAAACTTGAAACAATAAAGGAGTTCTCAGTTTTGTCTCTATGGTTTGTTTCCTCTTCAAGTACCCCTAGGAACAGACTCTGGAAAAGCACTTTCATTTAGTGGGGTTGCCAAGCTTCTAAGAAATAACGAGTTTCCGAAATACCAGCAAATATTTTTTCACGCAATCTTGATGACACTTGGTGGTAATGATCAGTACACAAATCCCACTTGGCTCACCAAATTTTGTTCTTCTAGGTTGAAGCGTTCGTCTACAGTAGCAGTTTTTATATTTAGGTTTCACTCTGTTCTCTCCTATATGGATAGATGAATTTGGAA
>NW_027517391.1:0-44265 GCF_048772815.1 Callospermophilus lateralis
GCATCTATGTGACCTGGAGGACATGGTTTCTTATTTTCCAATGAACAAGATGAAGCAGTGCTGAATCCTCTCTTTGTAGGTAAAATGAGGCCACTGGGGACTAAGTGTCTCCCCGTGTGGACTGTGATGCCATTTGGTCCTCCTCCAATTTGTGGTGTTTTTGCTGCTGCACTGTGAGTTTGGTATTTGTTTCATGAAATACTAGGAGCTAAACTGGGACACAGTGCTGGAGGAGGTTCTGTCACGTGTGGTGGGTCAGGGTCTGCAAGAGAATGCACCAACTAGGCTCCTATCTCTCACAGCTTGCCCCATTGCCCCCTTGTCCATATCAACCTGATTCTTAATTTTTTCTCTGAAAACTCTCCATATAAAAAGATGCCTTTACATATAAGGGTCTGCTAGCTGCACCTTGTAAGTTATAAGCCATTTGGAATTCAATGGTAGATCCACATGGCCCTACCACGGATGTTTTATCAAACACCTCCCCACCACTGCTCTAGACCCACTACTCAGCAGGCTCCAACTTACTGGCATCTCTGTTCTACACCATTTTCATGAAACTCAGTAAATCAAGGCACTGTCTGGTATACTCATGATGAGCAACAGGACATCCAATATTTCTCCAGTGCCACCTGGTCATAGGAATTTCAAAAATTTCATGGTATTTATCTAGCCATTTTTCAAGCATGAAGTTGGAGGCACTGTGGGTTTCAGTTCATTCAGCAAACATTAAATGGTGAGGAAGCTCATTTCAATGAAATCTCTGGAGCACTCTCACAGGCACGGCTTCCCAAAGAGTGGACAAAAGGTCACATTAGGCCAGGCCCATTGAGGTCTACAATGTGAGGTCCATGTGTGTTTTGACTCTCAACTATGGCTGCCATTTCTTTAAGAATAAAATCATGTGATATCCTTGCTGAGATTCCCAGGCCTCTGTGGAAATCCACCCGGGGCCTAGGTCTCAGTTTCGAAGAGTGACTTTCATGCTTGGCCTCTTAAAATCCCAACAAAATTCATGGCAATGCTTCTCTGAGTTCAGTTCCAAAACCCAGTCTCTAAGGGGAATCACACCAGAGTTCAAGCCCACGTGGACCCAGTCATTTTTTCCAATGCAACACAAATGACCAAAATTAAAACCAAAACACTCCCACATGGCCTTCATCTTATTCCATATAGTCAATCATCTTAACCTCTGGCTTGAGGTTTCCATGAGGGGCGCAGCCCAAGACACTGTCCAAAATCAGCTCGTTTGCCCCTCATTTGCCTAAAGTCAGGGTAGCCTGGACACCGTTTCTGTGAACCCAAGAGTGAACAAATAAGCCTGCCGTTAATACTTCTTTGTTTCTCCAATTTGAGGCCTACTGATTTTAGGTATCGATTCTTTAGGTTATTTAGAGTCATGCAAAACACAAGCACCTCTGCAGGGCTTTGAAGAACTCATTTGACCCAAAGAATCCCTATTGTCATTTGATGGAGTGCAGGAACCTAACAGAAGAAGGCAAGAGACTTCATCCACAATGAATGATATTTTTTGCCATTTTGGTTTTGGAAGCTCACATGGGATCATTCTTAAGATCCATCAGGTGCTGAGAATCTAAGTCACAGCCACACACAGGTCCAAGAGGATGATAAAGAGCCACAGGTGAGGCGCATTCATTTAAATTTGTAAACTGTTTTCTTCAGGCTTCACAAAGGTGTGGCCTGAGGCAAATACCTTCCTGACATTCAGTGCAACACAACAATAAGTAAGCAAAAGGCCCAAAGCAGGGTTTCTGCACTGAGACTTTCCTGGTCACACTGATATCTGAGTTTTCTGAGATGCTCGCCATTCTCTTCAGCTATCCAGTACATGGCCATGTCACAGAGCTTGGAGGTGTTACATATTTTGGACACAAATCCATGAGCCTATTCTGGAGAGTGGCCAGAATTCAGGAAGAAAACAACAACTTAGAAAGATAGCAGGAGTTGCACATTGATAGGACAAGCTGCAGTCCATTCATATATTGGGCAGGATGAATTATGGGAAGATTTATACTAGACAGGACACATGCATTAATGCATTCTCTTTTCTAATGTCTACAACAACGGACACAGTGGGACACACAGAAAGAGAAACACTCGCCATGTCAAATGACTTACTAGAAACTGTCCACTCCAAACCAAACAAACCGCCTTTCCAATCTATTCTCAGAATATGAGACAAAACAACAAACCCACACCCACTCCCACAAAGGCACCTCCTTCCCCCAAGTACGTCTGTGACTATCCGGAGTGTCCTCTGACTGGTGGGCCATACTATGTTCCCCCGAAAGGCCTGTCTTCTCTCAGATCTTGTATCCTTGACCAACTCTGTGAAGATGTCAGGAAAAAGTGGTTAGCCACTACCTGTTTTCTCAGGAAACGTCCTTCTTCAGAGCTCTCCTGGCATTTGGCCATCCTCACATCATTAGGTACCAAGAAAACTGACTCTGTCCTTGGTAAATCCAAACAAGTGTGCCCACTGGGACTGGGTCTGGGAGTGCCTCTGGGTGCCTGGCTTCTTGGATACCAAGTTCAGAGTGTTCCATCACCAAGGAAATGAGGTATGTCACATTCTTTGGAACTGAATGAGGTCACTGCCTTGGCAACCACTTTGTCCTAACAGTTGCTTCCAAGGGTAACATAAGATGGAGGTTGCCAGAACTTCCTGTGACACTTTCATAAGGTAGAATGTATATCACCATTGGCACCCGGGAACAGCTCTCCACTCAGCCCAGGTTTGGTCCATCTTCTCTACAATAAGAAGAGAGAGAGGCAGATTCAGACACATCCCTTCATCCTGACCAGGTTGTTTGCCATGGAAGATGACTTTTGCTCTCTCAGGTGCTTCATACCTGCCTACAACTTCTCCAGGTATCATTTGTGCATGGACATTTGAGATTCTCATCAGGTGGAAGGTCCCCAACTTTCCTGTATTGTAAGAACCACTCTGTGCCTGCTCTTCTGTAAAATGATTGAGGGAACAGTGTATACTTGGGGTTAAAAACAGGTTTGATTTGGGTTACGAGTGATTCTGTGTGATGAATAATGGTATTGGGAACCTGCAATATTTACAAGAATATAGAGGTGAAATATAAGTAGGAAAACAGAAATCTAGGTATGATTTGAAGCCCAGAAGGGTTTTGCCCTTGATTGGGATACTTAGCTTTGAATGATGTTCTGCAAAGATGCCTCAGATAATTCGATATACAATGGCATAGGACCTTGTACATTGGATGATTGAATTTAGAGAGAACATCCAGTCAAAAAGGGATATTCAATAGGATTAGGAAGATAGTCGGTAGGTTTAGGAAGAAGAGTGAGTATAGAATTTGGACCAAAAGTTCTTTAGCAATAGACTTTCGGTTGTTGAGTGAATGTAAATGTCAGCACATATGAAGAGTCAGTCACTATGTTGAACTGGGGAAAATATGTAGAAAAGCAGATATCAATAGAAACATTACGAAATCAGGCAAAGTATAAAGTGAGTGATAGAATTAGACATTTTCAACAGGGTTGAGTTTGAATATATAAATTAGGAAAAAAACAAATATGTAGTCACCAATAGGATTGACAATTGACAGCATTAGGCAACCTGGACATGGATGTTTTTAGAAATCCATGTTCACTTTCCATTTAGGCTTTGGTACAATCATAAGTGTGACCTTTCCATTTTTTGTCCAGAATATTACTGTGACAATGAGGTGACATGAGTATTTCTTTCACCATTTCTGCTAGCAATATATTGAAGATGTAAAATGAGAATCGGGGGTACAAAGAGGTGTACCCTGTTTCTAGGAACATAGAGAAAAAGCATGAATAGACCATACTGTGAATAAATAATATAACTTTTTTGAACTTTAAATAATGAATTGAACTGATATCTGAAAAATTAAAGGAAATCGTATATTGATATACAATCATTCATTCCAACCAGGTATATATGTAATGGAAATATTAGTGTTTTGGTTTATCATGAAGGGTGTGTGAGTTTTGCTTCAAAATGATTATGGAAATTCAAAATAATGTGTTTGGAAAGAAGTCTCATGAAAGGACCAGTCAAGAAACCCTGACAATACATGTGTTCGGAAGCAAGAAGTGGTGAAAGTTGAAACAAATGCTTACTAATTTGTGAACTTGTGGATGAAATGTATATCCTGTGATGTGCAAAATCTGAAGAAACAATAATGTACCAGTGTCGAATACAAATGAATGACAAATTACATATCATGTCCCATAGGAGTCTACTTGCATTGATGTTAGACTGGGTCAGTTACTGTAGAATAATTAGGATTTGTATGCACCATTCACTGAAGTTAGTTTTCAGTACTAGGAAACAAATATGTATTTCAGGTGGATGAATATTTCTGATTATAATCTTGTGAAAAGTGGATTATAAATCCACATACATGAACATGAATGAATTTAGAGAGTGTATATTAGACACATATATTTCATATTTTGAAAAATTTGGATAGTATATCTATATCTATATCTGTATATACACACACACACACACACACAACACTCACAGACATTAAAAAGTACCAATATAAATGCCAATCGAAATTCATCAGTAAATATGTATCATCCACAAATGCAAAAATATTTATTTAACTGAACATGAGTTAATGAATAATGTTGTTCTACTAGGACGCTCTCCTATAGGTTGAATTTTCATTTCCAACAGCATTTAGGAGGAGTGAACTCTTCTCACAATTTGTATCTGCCAAGACAGCCACCTCACAAAAATGTACGTGTGATACCTGGTAGGATTCTATATATGCATATAAATATACATGTGTGAATAGGCTACAGAAAAGGGAAACAAGAATTCACATATTTGTTAAGTTTAAAACACATGGAGAATATTTCAATTAAAATTTGACTAGATTTATAACTCCTACCTTATATAATGCAAATGTCAAGTCCAACTATACAACATGTCTCCTCTGAAGTGCTTGTATTTCCATTGTGTTGGGTTAATATTCTCCATTATATTAAGATGAATAGTCTGAGACTACTAGGTATGGGTTAGTGTCAGGGATTCAGTATTTCGAATGGAAAATTGGAAAATGAATCCAATGTGTATGTAAATATATGCTGCACAAATATCCTCCCGCTCTCATCCAGAACAATGCCTTGACATTACCTTCACCCCAAGTAAGACACAATTAGAGGAGAAGAGTTTCAAAATCAGTGAATATATATCGGGAATGGAAAATGCTCAGGATTCACAACCTTGGAGGTGGTAGAGGAGTTTCCAAAACTAAGGGACAGGGTAAACACTCCACAAACATGGAGCTCTGCTGGCCTAAAAACTTTTTGAGAAACTGCCTCTGAGCTTCCACACTTGAAATATATGTTGTTTTCAGGAGATTTGGATTCCTCTGTAGTGAGACCATCAAAGCTGGGTCTGCATCTATGTGACCTGGAGGACATGGTTTCTTATTTTCCAATGAACAAGATGAAGCAGTGCTGAATTCTCTCTTTGTAGGTAAACTGAGGCCACTGGGGACTAAGTGTCTCCCCGTGTGGACTGTGAAGCCATTTGGTCCTCTTCCACTTTTTGTGGTGTTTTTGCTGCTGCACTGTGAGTTTGGTATTTGTTTCACGAAATACTAGGAGCTAAACTGGGACACAGTGCTGGAGGGAGTTCTGTCAAGTGTGGTGGGTCAGGGTCTGCAAGAGAATGCACCAACTAGACTCCTATCTCTCACAGCTTGCCCCATTGCCCCCTTGTCCATATCAACCTGATTCTTAATTTTCCTCTGAAAACTCTCCATATAACAAGATGCCTTTACATATAAGGGTCTGTTGGCTGCACCATGTCAGTTACAAGCCATTTGGAATCCAATGGTAGATCCACATGGCCCTACCACGGATTTTTTATCAAACACCTCCCCACCACTGCTCTAGACCCACTACTCAGCAGGCTCCAAATTTCTGGCATCTCTGTTCTACACCATTTTCATGAAACTCAGTAAATCAAGGCACTGTCTGGTATACTCATGATCAGCAACAGGACATCCAATGTTTCTCCTGTGCCACCTGGTCATTGGAATTTCAAAAATTTCATGGTATTTATCTAGCCGTTTTTCAACCATTAAGTTGGAGGCACTGTGGGTTTCAGTTCATTCAGCAAACATTAAATGGTGAGGAAGCTCATTTCAATGAAATCTCTGGAGAACTCTCACAGGCACGGCTTCCCAAAGAGTGGACAAAAGGTCACATTAGGCCAGGCCCATTGAGGTCTACAATGTGAGGTCCATGTGTGTTTTGACTCTCAACTATGGCTGCCATTTCTTTAAAAATAAAATCATGTGATATCCTTGCTGAGATTCCCAGGCCTCTGTGGAAATCAACCCGGGGCCTAGGTCTCAGTTTCCAAGAGCGACTTTCATGCGTGGCCTCTTAAAATCCCAACAAAATTCATGGCAATGCTTCTCTGAGTTCAGATCCAAAACCCAGTCTCTAAGGGGAATCACACCAGAGTTCAAGCTCACGTGGACCCAGTCATTTTTTCCAATGCAACACAAATGACCAAAATTAAAACCAAAACACTCCCACATGGCCTTCATCTTATTCCATATAGTCAATCATCTTAACCTCTGGCTGGAGGTTTCCATGAGGGGCGCAGCCCAAGACAGTGTCCAAAATCAGCTCGTTTGCCCCTCATTTGCCTAAAGTCAGGGTAGCCTGGACACCGTTTCTCTGAAACAGGAGCGAACAAATAAGCCTGCTGTTAATACTTCTTTGTTTCTCCAATTTGAGGCCTACTGATTTTAGGTATCGATTCTTTAGGTGATTTAGAGTCATGCGAAAACACAAGCACCTCTGCAGGGCTTTGAAGAACTCATTTGACCCAAAGAATCCCTATTGTCATTTGATGGAGTGCAGGAACCTAACAGAGGAAGGCAAGAGACTTCATCCACAATGAATGATATTTTTTGCCATTTTGGATTTGGAAGCTCACATGGGATCATTCTTAAGATCCATCAGGTGCTGAGAATCTAAGTCACAGCCACACACAGGTCCAAGAGGCTGATAAAGAGCCACAGGTGAGGCCCATTCATTTCAATTTGAAAACTGTTTTCTTCAGGCTTCACAAAGGGGTGGCCTGAGGCAAAGACCTTCCTGACATTCAGTGCAACACAACAATAAGTAAGCAAAAGGCCCAAAGCAGGGTTTCTGCACTGAGACTTTCCTGGTCACACTGACATCTGAGTTTTTTGAGATGCTCGCCATTCTCTTCAGCTATCCAGTACATGGCCATGTCACAGAGCTTGGAGGTGGTACATATTTTGTACACAAATCCATGAGCCTATTCTGGAGAGTGGCCAGAATTCAGGAAGAAAACAACAACTTAGAAAGATAGCAGGTGTTGCACATTGATAAGACAAGCTGCAGTCCATTCATATATTGGGCAGGATGAATTATGGGAAGATTTATACTAGACAGGACACATCCATTAATGCATTCTCTTTTCTAATGTCTACAACAACGGACACAGTGGGATACACAGAAAGAGAAACACTCGCCATGTCAAATGACTTACTAGAAACTGTCCACTCCAAACCAAACAAACCGCCTTTTCTATCTATTCTCAGAACATGAGACAAAACAACAAACCCACACCCACTCCCACAAAGGCACCTCCTTCCCCCAAGTACGTCTGTGACTATCCGGAGTGTCCTCTGACTGGTGGGCCATACTATGTTCCCCCGAAATGGCCTGTCTTCTCTCAGATCTTGATTCCTTGACCAACTCTGTGAAGATGTCAGGAAAAAGTGGTTAGCCACTACGTGTTTTCTCAGGAAAGGTCCATCTTCAGAGCTCTCCTGGCATTTGGCCATCCTCACATCATTAGGTACCAAGAAAACTGACTCTGTCCTTGGTAAATCCAAACAAGTGAGCCCACTGGGACTGGACTGGGACTGCCTCTGGGTGTCTGGCTTCTTGGATACCAAGTTCAGAGAGTTCCATCACCAAGGAAATGAGGTATTTCACATTCTTTGGAACTGAATGAGGTCACTGCCTTGGCAACCACTTTGTCCTAACAGTTGCTTCCAAGGGTAACATAAGATGGAGGTTGCCAGAACTTCCTGTGACACTTTCATAAGGTAGAATGTATATCACCATTGGCACCCGGGAACAGCTCTCCACTCAGCCCTGGTTTGGTCCATCTTCTGTACAATAAGAAGAGAGAGAGGCAGATTCAGACACATCCCTTCATCCTGACCAGGTTGTTTGCCATGGAAGATGACTTTTGCTCTCTCAGGTGCTTCATACCTGCCTACAACTTCTCCAGGTACCATTTGTGCATGGACATTTGAGGTTCTCATCAGGTGGAAGGTCCCCAACTTTCCTGTATTGTAAGAACCACTCTGTCTCTGCTCTTCTGTAAAATGATTGAGGGAACAGTGTATACTTGGGGTTAAAAACAGGTTTGATTTGGATTACGAGTGATTCTGTGTGATGAATAATGGTATTGGGAACCTGCAATATTTACAAGAATATAGAGGTGAAATATAAGTAGGAAAACAGAAATCTAGGTATGATTTGAAGCCCAGAAGGGTTTTGCCCTTGATTGGGATTCTTAGCTTTGAATGATGTTCTGCAAAGATGCCTCAGATAATTCCATATACAATGGCATAAGATCTTGTACATTGGATGATTGAATTTAGAAGAGAACATCCAGTCAAAAAGGGATATTCAGTAGGATTAGGAAGATAGTCGGTAGGTTTAGGAAGAAGAGTGAGTATAGGATTTGGACCAAAAGTTCTTTAGCAATAGACTTTCGGTTGTTGAGTGAATGTAAATGTCAGCACATATGAAGAGTCAGTCACTATGTTGAACTGGGGAAAATATGTAGAAAAGCAGATATCAATAGAAACATTACGAAATCAGGCAAAGTATAAAGTGAGTGATAGAATTAGACATTTTCAACAGCGTTGAGTTTGA
Source organism: Callospermophilus lateralis (assembly GCF_048772815.1). Lineage (NCBI taxonomy): Eukaryota > Metazoa > Chordata > Mammalia > Rodentia > Sciuridae > Callospermophilus > Callospermophilus lateralis. The sequence goes on from NW_027517391.1 coordinate 8,983, forward strand.
ATATATAAATTAGGAAAAAAACAAATATGTAGTCACCAATAGGATTGACAATTGACAGCATTAGGCAACCTGGACATGGATGTTTTTAGAAATCCATGTTCACTTTCCATTTAGGCTTTGGTACAATCATAAGTGTGACCTTTCCATTTTTTGTCCAGAATATTACTGTGATAATGAGGTGACATGAGTATTTCTTTCACCATTTCTGGGAGCAATATATTGAAGATGTAAAATGAGAATCGGGGGTACAAAGAGGTGTACCCTGTTTCTAGGAACATAGAGAAAAAGCATGAATAGACCATACTGTGAATAAATAATATAACTTTTTTGAACTTTAAATAATGAATTGAACTGATATCTGAAAAATTAAAGGAAATCTTATATTGATATACAATCATTCATTCCAACCAGGTATATATGTAATGGAAATATTTGTGTTTTGGTTTATCATGAAGAGTGTGTGAGTTTTGCTTCAAAATGATTATGGAAATTCAAAATAATGTGTTTGGAAAGAAGTCTCATGAAAAGACCAGTCAAGAAACCCTGACAATACATGTGTTCTGAAGCAAGAAGTGGTGAAAGTTGAAACAAATGCATATTAATTTGTGAACTTGTGGATGAAATGTATATCCTGTGATGTGCAAAAACTGAAGAAACAATAATGTACCAGTGTCGAATACAAATGAATGACAAATTACATATCATGTCCCATAGGAGTCTACTTGCATTGATGTTAGACTGGGTCAGTTACTGTAGAATAATTAGGATTTGTATGCACCAATCACTGAAGTTAGTTTTCAGTACTAGGAAACAAATATGTATTTCAGGTGGATGAATATTTCTGATTATCATCTTGTGAAAAGTGGATTATAAATCCACATACATGAACATGAATGAATTTAGAGAGTGTATATTAGACACATATATTTCATATTTTGAAAAATTTGGAGAGTATATCTATATCTATATCTATACCTATACACACACACACACACAGACACACACACACACACACACACAACTCACAGACATTAAAAATTACCAATATAAATGCCAATCGAAATTCATCAGTAAATATGTATCATCCACAAATGCAAAAATATTTATTTTACTGAACATGAGTTAATGTATAATGTTGTTCTACTAGGACGCTCTCCTATAGGTTGAATTTTCATTTCCAACAGCATTTAGGAGGAGTGAACTCTTCTCACAATTTGTATCTGCAAAGACAGCCACCTCACAAAAATGTACGTGTGATACCTGGTAATATTCTATATATGCATATAAATATACATGTGTGAATAGGCTACAGAAAAGGGAAATAAGGATTCACATATTTGTTAAGCTTAAAAACACATGGAGAATATTTCAAATAAATTTGACTAGATTTATAACTCCTACCTTATATAATGCAAATGTCAAGTCCAACTATACAACATGTCTCCCCTGAAGTACTTGTATTTCTACTGTGTTGGGTTAATTTTCTCCATTATATTAGGATGAATAGTCTGAGTCTACTAGGTATGGGTTAGTGTCAGGGATTCAGTATTTCGAATGGAAAATTGGAAAATGAATCCAATGTGTATGTAAATATATGCTGCACAAATATCCTCCCGCTCTCATCCAGAACAATGCCTTGACATTACCTTCACCCCAAGTAAGACACAATTAGAGGAGAAGAGTTACAAAACCAGTGAATACATATCTGGAATGGAAAATGCTCAGGAGTTCACAACCTTGGAGGTGGTAGAGGAGTTTCCAAAACTAAGGGACAGGGTAAACACTCCACAAACATGGAGCTCTGCTGGCCTAAAAACTTTTTGAGAAACTGCCTCTGAGCTTCCACACTTGAAATATATGTAGTTTTCTGGAGATTTGGCTTCCTCTGTAGTGAGACCATCAAAGCTGGGTCTGCATCTATGTGACCTGGAGGACATGGTTTCTTATTTTCCAATGAACAAGATGAAGCAGTGCTGAATCCTCTCTTTGTAGGTAAACTGAGGCCACTGGGGACTAAGTGTCTCCCCGTGTGGACTGTGAAGCCATTTGGTCCTCTTCCACTTTTTGTGGTGTTTTTGCTGCTGCACTGTGAGTTTGGTATTTGTTTCACGAAATACTAGGAGCTAAACTGGGACACAGTGCTGGAGGGAGTTCTGTCACGTGTGGTGGGTCAGGGTCTGCAAGAGAATGCACCAACTAGGCTCCAATCTCTCACAGCTTGCTTCATTGCCCCCTTGTCCATATCAACCTGATTCTTAATTTTCCTCTGAAATCTCTCCATATAACAAGATGCCTTTACATATAAGGGTCTGTTGGCTGCACCATGTCAGTTACAAGCCATTTGGAATCCAATGGTAGATCCACATGGCCCTACCACGGATGTTTTATCAAACACCTCCCCACCACTGCTCTAGACCCACTACTCAGCAGGCTCCAAATTTCTGGCATCTCTGTTCTACACCATTTTCATGAAACTCAGTAAATCAAGGCACTGTCTGGTATACTCATGATCAGCAACAGGACATCCAATGTTTCTCCTGTGCCACCTGGTCATTGGAATTTCAAAAATTTCATGGTATTTATCTAGCCATTTTTCAACCATGAAGTTGGAGGCACTGTGGGTTTCAGTTCATTCAGCAAACATTAAATGGTGAGGAAGCTCATTTCAATGAAATCTCTGGAGAACTCTCACAGGCACGGCTTCCCAAAGAGTGGACAAAAGGTCACATTAGGCCAGGCCCATTGAGGTCTACAATGTGAGGTCCATGTGTGTTTTGACTCTCAACTATGGCTGCCATTTCTTTAAAAATAAAATCATGTGATATCCTTGCTGAGATTCCCAGGCCTCTGTGGAAATCAACCCGGGGCCTAGGTCTCAGTTTCCAAGAGCGACTTTCATGCGTGGCCTCTTAAAATCCCAACAAAATTCATGGCAATGCTTCTCTGAGTTCAGATCCAAAACCCAGTCTCTAAGGGGAATCACACCAGAGTTCAAGCTCACGTGGACCCAGTCATTTTTTCCAATGCAACACAAATGACCAAAATTAAAACCAAAACACTCCCACATGGCCTTCATCTTATTCCATATAGTCAATCATCTTAACCTCTGGCTGGAGGTTTCCATGAGGGGCGCAGCCCAAGACAGTGTCCAAAATCAGCTCGTTTGCCCCTCATTTGCCTAAAGTCAGGGTAGCCTGGACACCGTTTCTCTGAAACAGGAGCGAACAAATAAGCCTGCTGTTAATACTTCTTTGTTTCTCCAATTTGAGGCCTACTGATTTTAGGTATCGATTCTTTAGGTGATTTAGAGTCATGCGAAAACACAAGCACCTCTGCAGGGCTTTGAAGAACTCATTTGACCCAAAGAATCCCTATTGTCATTTGATGGAGTGCAGGAACCTAACAGAGGAAGGCAAGAGACTTCATCCACAATGAATGATATTTTTTGCCATTTTGGATTTGGAAGCTCACATGGGATCATTCTTAAGATCCATCAGGTGCTGAGAATCTAAGTCACAGCCACACACAGGTCCAAGAGGCTGATAAAGAGCCACAGGTGAGGCCCATTCATTTCAATTTGAAAACTGTTTTCTTCAGGCTTCACAAAGGGGTGGCCTGAGGCAAAGACCTTCCTGACATTCAGTGCAACACAACAATAAGTAAGCAAAAGGCCCAAAGCAGGGTTTCTGCACTGAGACTTTCCTGGTCACACTGACATCTGAGTTTTTTGAGATGCTCGCCATTCTCTTCAGCTATCCAGTACATGGCCATGTCACAGAGCTTGGAGGTGGTACATATTTTGTACACAAATCCATGAGCCTATTCTGGAGAGTGGCCAGAATTCAGGAAGAAAACAACAACTTAGAAAGATAGCAGGTGTTGCACATTGATAAGACAAGCTGCAGTCCATTCATATATTGGGCAGGATGAATTATGGGAAGATTTATACTAGACAGGACACATCCATTAATGCATTCTCTTTTCTAATGTCTACAACAACGGACACAGTGGGATACACAGAAAGAGAAACACTCGCCATGTCAAATGACTTACTAGAAACTGTCCACTCCAAACCAAACAAACCGCCTTTTCTATCTATTCTCAGAACATGAGACAAAACAACAAACCCACACCCACTCCCACAAAGGCACCTCCTTCCCCCAAGTACGTCTGTGACTATCCGGAGTGTCCTCTGACTGGTGGGCCATACTATGTTCCCCCGAAATGGCCTGTCTTCTCTCAGATCTTGATTCCTTGACCAACTCTGTGAAGATGTCAGGAAAAAGTGGTTAGCCACTACGTGTTTTCTCAGGAAAGGTCCATCTTCAGAGCTCTCCTGGCATTTGGCCATCCTCACATCATTAGGTACCAAGAAAACTGACTCTGTCCTTGGTAAATCCAAACAAGTGAGCCCACTGGGACTGGACTGGGACTGCCTCTGGGTGTCTGGCTTCTTGGATACCAAGTTCAGAGAGTTCCATCACCAAGGAAATGAGGTATTTCACATTCTTTGGAACTGAATGAGGTCACTGCCTTGGCAACCACTTTGTCCTAACAGTTGCTTCCAAGGGTAACATAAGATGGAGGTTGCCAGAACTTCCTGTGACACTTTCATAAGGTAGAATGTATATCACCATTGGCACCCGGGAACAGCTCTCCACTCAGCCCTGGTTTGGTCCATCTTCTGTACAATAAGAAGAGAGAGAGGCAGATTCAGACACATCCCTTCATCCTGACCAGGTTGTTTGCCATGGAAGATGACTTTTGCTCTCTCAGGTGCTTCATACCTGCCTACAACTTCTCCAGGTACCATTTGTGCATGGACATTTGAGGTTCTCATCAGGTGGAAGGTCCCCAACTTTCCTGTATTGTAAGAACCACTCTGTCTCTGCTCTTCTGTAAAATGATTGAGGGAACAGTGTATACTTGGGGTTAAAAACAGGTTTGATTTGGATTACGAGTGATTCTGTGTGATGAATAATGGTATTGGGAACCTGCAATATTTACAAGAATATAGAGGTGAAATATAAGTAGGAAAACAGAAATCTAGGTATGATTTGAAGCCCAGAAGGGTTTTGCCCTTGATTGGGATACTTAGCTTTGAATGATGTTCTGCAAAGATGCCTCAGATAATTCCATATACAATGGCATAAGATCTTGTACATTGGATGATTGAATTTAGAAGAGAACATCCAGTCAAAAAGGGATATTCAGTAGGATTAGGAAGATAGTCGGTAGGTTTAGGAAGAAGAGTGAGTATAGGATTTGGACCAAAACTTCTTTAGCAATAGACTTTCGGTTGTTGAGTGAATGTAAATGTCAGCACATATGAAGAGTCAGTCACTATGTTGAACTGGGGAAAATATGTAGAAAAGCAGATATCAATAGAAACATTACGAAATCAGGCAAAGTATAAAGTGAGTGATAGAATTAGACATTTTCAACAGCGTTGAGTTTGAATATATAAATTAGGAAAAAAACAAATATGTAGTCACCAATAGGATTGACAATTGACAGCATTAGGCAACCTGGACATGGATGTTTTTAGAAATCCATGTTCACTTTCCATTTAGGCTTTGGTACAATCATAAGTGTGACCTTTCCATTTTTTGTCCAGAATATTACTGTGATAATGAGGTGACATGAGTATTTCTTTCACCATTTCTGGGAGCAATATATTGAAGATGTAAAATGAGAATCGGGGGTACAAAGAGGTGTACCCTGTTTCTAGGAACATAGAGAAAAAGCATGAATAGACCATACTGTGAATAAATAATATAACTTTTTTGAACTTTAAATAATGAATTGAACTGATATCTGAAAAATTAAAGGAAATCTTATATTGATATACAATCATTCATTCCAACCAGGTATATATGTAATGGAAATATTTGTGTTTTGGTTTATCATGAAGAGTGTGTGAGTTTTGCTTCAAAATGATTATGGAAATTCAAAATAATGTGTTTGGAAAGAAGTCTCATGAAAAGACCAGTCAAGAAACCCTGACAATACATGTGTTCTGAAGCAAGAAGTGGTGAAAGTTGAAACAAATGCATATTAATTTGTGAACTTGTGGATGAAATGTATATCCTGTGATGTGCAAAAACTGAAGAAACAATAATGTACCAGTGTCGAATACAAATGAATGACAAATTACATATCATGTCCCATAGGAGTCTACTTGCATTGATGTTAGACTGGGTCAGTTACTGTAGAATAATTAGGATTTGTATGCACCAATCACTGAAGTTAGTTTTCAGTACTAGGAAACAAATATGTATTTCAGGTGGATGAATATTTCTGATTATCATCTTGTGAAAAGTGGATTATAAATCCACATACATGAACATGAATGAATTTAGAGAGTGTATATTAGACACATATATTTCATATTTTGAAAAATTTGGAGAGTATATCTATATCTATATCTATACCTATACACACACACACACACAGACACACACACACACACACACACACAACTCACAGACATTAAAAATTACCAATATAAATGCCAATCGAAATTCATCAGTAAATATGTATCATCCACAAATGCAAAAATATTTATTTTACTGAACATGAGTTAATGTATAATGTTGTTCTACTAGGACGCTCTCCTATAGGTTGAATTTTCATTTCCAACAGCATTTAGGAGGAGTGAACTCTTCTCACAATTTGTATCTGCAAAGACAGCCACCTCACAAAAATGTACGTGTGATACCTGGTAATATTCTATATATGCATATAAATATACATGTGTGAATAGGCTACAGAAAAGGGAAATAAGGATTCACATATTTGTTAAGCTTAAAAACACATGGAGAATATTTCAAATAAATTTGACTAGATTTATAACTCCTACCTTATATAATGCAAATGTCAAGTCCAACTATACAACATGTCTCCCCTGAAGTACTTGTATTTCTACTGTGTTGGGTTAATTTTCTCCATTATATTAGGATGAATAGTCTGAGTCTACTAGGTATGGGTTAGTGTCAGGGATTCAGTATTTCGAATGGAAAATTGGAAAATGAATCCAATGTGTATGTAAATATATGCTGCACAAATATCCTCCCGCTCTCATCCAGAACAATGCCTTGACATTACCTTCACCCCAAGTAAGACACAATTAGAGGAGAAGAGTTACAAAACCAGTGAATACATATCTGGAATGGAAAATGCTCAGGAGTTCACAACCTTGGAGGTGGTAGAGGAGTTTCCAAAACTAAGGGACAGGGTAAACACTCCACAAACATGGAGCTCTGCTGGCCTAAAAACTTTTTGAGAAACTGCCTCTGAGCTTCCACACTTGAAATATATGTAGTTTTCTGGAGATTTGGCTTCCTCTGTAGTGAGACCATCAAAGCTGGGTCTGCATCTATGTGACCTGGAGGACATGGTTTCTTATTTTCCAATGAACAAGATGAAGCAGTGCTGAATCCTCTCTTTGTAGGTAAACTGAGGCCACTGGGGACTAAGTGTCTCCCCGTGTGGACTGTGAAGCCATTTGGTCCTCTTCCACTTTTTGTGGTGTTTTTGCTGCTGCACTGTGAGTTTGGTATTTGTTTCACGAAATACTAGGAGCTAAACTGGGACACAGTGCTGGAGGGAGTTCTGTCACGTGTGGTGGGTCAGGGTCTGCAAGAGAATGCACCAACTAGGCTCCAATCTCTCACAGCTTGCTTCATTGCCCCCTTGTCCATATCAACCTGATTCTTAATTTTCCTCTGAAATCTCTCCATATAACAAGATGCCTTTACATATAAGGGTCTGTTGGCTGCACCATGTCAGTTACAAGCCATTTGGAATCCAATGGTAGATCCACATGGCCCTACCACGGATGTTTTATCAAACACCTCCCCACCACTGCTCTAGACCCACTACTCAGCAGGCTCCAAATTTCTGGCATCTCTGTTCTACACCATTTTCATGAAACTCAGTAAATCAAGGCACTGTCTGGTATACTCATGATCAGCAACAGGACATCCAATGTTTCTCCTGTGCCACCTGGTCATTGGAATTTCAAAAATTTCATGGTATTTATCTAGCCATTTTTCAACCATGAAGTTGGAGGCACTGTGGGTTTCAGTTCATTCAGCAAACATTAAATGGTGAGGAAGCTCATTTCAATGAAATCTCTGGAGAACTCTCACAGGCACGGCTTCCCAAAGAGTGGACAAAAGGTCACATTAGGCCAGGCCCATTGAGGTCTACAATGTGAGGTCCATGTGTGTTTTGACTCTCAACTATGGCTGCCATTTCTTTAAAAATAAAATCATGTGATATCCTTGCTGAGATTCCCAGGCCTCTGTGGAAATCAACCCGGGGCCTAGGTCTCAGTTTCCAAGAGCGACTTTCATGCGTGGCCTCTTAAAATCCCAACAAAATTCATGGCAATGCTTCTCTGAGTTCAGATCCAAAACCCAGTCTCTAAGGGGAATCACACCAGAGTTCAAGCTCACGTGGACCCAGTCATTTTTTCCAATGCAACACAAATGACCAAAATTAAAACCAAAACACTCCCACATGGCCTTCATCTTATTCCATATAGTCAATCATCTTAACCTCTGGCTGGAGGTTTCCATGAGGGGCGCAGCCCAAGACAGTGTCCAAAATCAGCTCGTTTGCCCCTCATTTGCCTAAAGTCAGGGTAGCCTGGACACCGTTTCTCTGAAACAGGAGCGAACAAATAAGCCTGCTGTTAATACTTCTTTGTTTCTCCAATTTGAGGCCTACTGATTTTAGGTATCGATTCTTTAGGTGATTTAGAGTCATGCGAAAACACAAGCACCTCTGCAGGGCTTTGAAGAACTCATTTGACCCAAAGAATCCCTATTGTCATTTGATGGAGTGCAGGAACCTAACAGAGGAAGGCAAGAGACTTCATCCACAATGAATGATATTTTTTGCCATTTTGGATTTGGAAGCTCACATGGGATCATTCTTAAGATCCATCAGGTGCTGAGAATCTAAGTCACAGCCACACACAGGTCCAAGAGGCTGATAAAGAGCCACAGGTGAGGCCCATTCATTTCAATTTGAAAACTGTTTTCTTCAGGCTTCACAAAGGGGTGGCCTGAGGCAAAGACCTTCCTGACATTCAGTGCAACACAACAATAAGTAAGCAAAAGGCCCAAAGCAGGGTTTCTGCACTGAGACTTTCCTGGTCACACTGACATCTGAGTTTTTTGAGATGCTCGCCATTCTCTTCAGCTATCCAGTACATGGCCATGTCACAGAGCTTGGAGGTGGTACATATTTTGTACACAAATCCATGAGCCTATTCTGGAGAGTGGCCAGAATTCAGGAAGAAAACAACAACTTAGAAAGATAGCAGGTGTTGCACATTGATAAGACAAGCTGCAGTCCATTCATATATTGGGCAGGATGAATTATGGGAAGATTTATACTAGACAGGACACATCCATTAATGCATTCTCTTTTCTAATGTCTACAACAACGGACACAGTGGGATACACAGAAAGAGAAACACTCGCCATGTCAAATGACTTACTAGAAACTGTCCACTCCAAACCAAACAAACCGCCTTTTCTATCTATTCTCAGAACATGAGACAAAACAACAAACCCACACCCACTCCCACAAAGGCACCTCCTTCCCCCAAGTACGTCTGTGACTATCCGGAGTGTCCTCTGACTGGTGGGCCATACTATGTTCCCCCGAAATGGCCTGTCTTCTCTCAGATCTTGATTCCTTGACCAACTCTGTGAAGATGTCAGGAAAAAGTGGTTAGCCACTACGTGTTTTCTCAGGAAAGGTCCATCTTCAGAGCTCTCCTGGCATTTGGCCATCCTCACATCATTAGGTACCAAGAAAACTGACTCTGTCCTTGGTAAATCCAAACAAGTGAGCCCACTGGGACTGGACTGGGACTGCCTCTGGGTGTCTGGCTTCTTGGATACCAAGTTCAGAGAGTTCCATCACCAAGGAAATGAGGTATTTCACATTCTTTGGAACTGAATGAGGTCACTGCCTTGGCAACCACTTTGTCCTAACAGTTGCTTCCAAGGGTAACATAAGATGGAGGTTGCCAGAACTTCCTGTGACACTTTCATAAGGTAGAATGTATATCACCATTGGCACCCGGGAACAGCTCTCCACTCAGCCCTGGTTTGGTCCATCTTCTGTACAATAAGAAGAGAGAGAGGCAGATTCAGACACATCCCTTCATCCTGACCAGGTTGTTTGCCATGGAAGATGACTTTTGCTCTCTCAGGTGCTTCATACCTGCCTACAACTTCTCCAGGTACCATTTGTGCATGGACATTTGAGGTTCTCATCAGGTGGAAGGTCCCCAACTTTCCTGTATTGTAAGAACCACTCTGTCTCTGCTCTTCTGTAAAATGATTGAGGGAACAGTGTATACTTGGGGTTAAAAACAGGTTTGATTTGGATTACGAGTGATTCTGTGTGATGAATAATGGTATTGGGAACCTGCAATATTTACAAGAATATAGAGGTGAAATATAAGTAGGAAAACAGAAATCTAGGTATGATTTGAAGCCCAGAAGGGTTTTGCCCTTGATTGGGATACTTAGCTTTGAATGATGTTCTGCAAAGATGCCTCAGATAATTCCATATACAATGGCATAAGATCTTGTACATTGGATGATTGAATTTAGAAGAGAACATCCAGTCAAAAAGGGATATTCAGTAGGATTAGGAAGATAGTCGGTAGGTTTAGGAAGAAGAGTGAGTATAGGATTTGGACCAAAACTTCTTTAGCAATAGACTTTCGGTTGTTGAGTGAATGTAAATGTCAGCACATATGAAGAGTCAGTCACTATGTTGAACTGGGGAAAATATGTAGAAAAGCAGATATCAATAGAAACATTACGAAATCAGGCAAAGTATAAAGTGAGTGATAGAATTAGACATTTTCAACAGCGTTGAGTTTGAATATATAAATTAGGAAAAAAACAAATATGTAGTCACCAATAGGATTGACAATTGACAGCATTAGGCAACCTGGACATGGATGTTTTTAGAAATCCATGTTCACTTTCCATTTAGGCTTTGGTACAATCATAAGTGTGACCTTTCCATTTTTTGTCCAGAATATTACTGTGATAATGAGGTGACATGAGTATTTCTTTCACCATTTCTGGGAGCAATATATTGAAGATGTAAAATGAGAATCGGGGGTACAAAGAGGTGTACCCTGTTTCTAGGAACATAGAGAAAAAGCATGAATAGACCATACTGTGAATAAATAATATAACTTTTTTGAACTTTAAATAATGAATTGAACTGATATCTGAAATATTAAAGGAAATCTTATATTGATATACAATCATTCATTCCAACCAGGTATATATGTAATGGAAATATTTGTGTTTTGGTTTATCATGAAGAGTGTGTGAGTTTTGCTTCAAAATGATTATGGAAATTCAAAATAATGTGTTTGGAAAGAAGTCTCATGAAAAGACCAGTCAAGAAACCCTGACAATACATGTGTTCTGAAGCAAGAAGTGGTGAAAGTTGAAACAAATGCATATTAATTTGTGAACTTGTGGATGAAATGTATATCCTGTGATGTGCAAAAACTGAAGAAACAATAATGTACCAGTGTCGAATACAAATGAATGACAAATTACATATCATGTCCCATAGGAGTCTACTTGCATTGATGTTAGACTGGGTCAGTTACTGTAGAATAATTAGGATTTGTATGCACCAATCACTGAAGTTAGTTTTCAGTACTAGGAAACAAATATGTATTTCAGGTGGATGAATATTTCTGATTATCATCTTGTGAAAAGTGGATTATAAATCCACATACATGAACATGAATGAATTTAGAGAGTGTATATTAGACACATATATTTCATATTTTGAAAAATTTGGAGAGTATATCTATATCTATATCTATACCTATACACACACACACACACAGACACACACACACACACACACACAACTCACAGACATTAAAAATTACCAATATAAATGCCAATCGAAATTCATCAGTAAATATGTATCATCCACAAATGCAAAAATATTTATTTTACTGAACATGAGTTAATGTATAATGTTGTTCTACTAGGACGCTCTCCTATAGGTTGAATTTTCATTTCCAACAGCATTTAGGAGGAGTGAACTCTTCTCACAATTTGTATCTGCCAAGACAGCCACCTCACAAAAATGTACGTGTGATACCTGGTAGGATTCTATATATGCATATAAATATACATGTGTGAATAGGCTACAGAAAAGGGAAATAAGAATTCACATATTTGTTAAGCTTAAAAACACATGGAGAATATTTCAAATAAATTTGACTAGATTTATAACTCCTACCTTATATAATGCAAATGTCAAGTCCAACTATACAACATGTCTCCCCTGAAGTACTTGTATTTCTACTGTGTTGGGTTAATTTTCTCCATTATATTAGGATGAATAGTCTGAGTCTACTAGGTATGGGTTAGTGTCAGGGATTCAGTATTTCGAATGGAAAATTGGAAAATGAATCCAATGTGTATGTAAATATATGCTGCACAAATATCCTCCCGCTCTCATCCAGAACAATGCCTTGACATTACCTTCACCCCAAGTAAGACACAATTAGAGGAGAAGAGTTACAAAACCAGTGAATACATATCTGGAATGGAAAATGCTCAGGAGTTCACAACCTTGGAGGTGGTAGAGGAGTTTCCAAAACTAAGGGACAGGGTAAACACTCCACAAACATGGAGCTCTGCTGGCCTAAAAACTTTTTGAGAAACTGCCTCTGAGCTTCCACACTTGAAATATATGTAGTTTTCTGGAGATTTGGCTTCCTCTGTAGTGAGACCATCAAAGCTGGGTCTGCATCTATGTGACCTGGAGGACATGGTTTCTTATTTTCCAATGAACAAGATGAAGCAGTGCTGAATCCTCTCTTTGTAGGTAAACTGAGGCCACTGGGGACTAAGTGTCTCCCCGTGTGGACTGTGAAGCCATTTGGTCCTCTTCCACTTTTTGTGGTGTTTTTGCTGCTGCACTGTGAGTTTGGTATTTGTTTCACGAAATACTAGGAGCTAAACTGGGACACAGTGCTGGAGGGAGTTCTGTCACGTGTGGTGGGTCAGGGTCTGCAAGAGAATGCACCAACTAGGCTCCAATCTCTCACAGCTTGCTTCATTGCCCCCTTGTCCATATCAACCTGATTCTTAATTTTCCTCTGAAAACTCTCCATATAACAAGATGCCTTTACATATAAGGGTCTGTTGGCTGCACCATGTCAGTTACAAGCCATTTGGAATCCAATGGTAGATCCACATGGCCCTACCACGGATGTTTTATCAAACACCTCCCCACCACTGCTCTAGACCCACTACTCAGCAGGCTCCAAATTTCTGGCATCTCTGTTCTACACCATTTTCATGAAACTCAGTAAATCAAGGCACTGTCTGGTATACTCATGATCAGCAACAGGACATCCAATGTTTCTCCTGTGCCACCTGGTCATAGGAATTTCAAAAATTTCATGGTATTTTTCTAACCATTTTTCAACCATGAAGTTGGAGGGACTGTGGGTTTCAGTTCATTCAGCAAACATTAAATGGTGAGGAAGCTCATTTCAATGAAATCTCTGGAGAACTCTCACAGGCACGGCTTCCCAAAGAGTGGACAAAAGGTCACATTAGGCCAGGCCCATTGAGGTCTACAATGTGAGGTCCATGTGTGTTTTGACTCTCAACTATGGCTGCCATTTCTTTAAGAATAAAATCATGTGATATCCTTGCTGAGATTCCCAGGCCTCTGTGGAAATCCACCCGGGGCCTAGGTCTCAGTTTCCAAGAGCGACTTTCATGCGTGGCCTCTTAAAATCCCAACAAAATTCATGGCAATGCTTCTCTGAGTTCAGTTCAAAAACCCAGTCTCTAAGGGGAATCACACCAGAGTTCAAGCTCACGTGGACCCAGTCATTTTTTCCAATGCAACACAAATGACCAAAATTAAAACCAAAACACTCCCACATGGCCTTCATCTTATTCCATATAGTCAATCATCTTAACCTCTGGCTGGAGGTTTCCATGAGGGGCGCAGCCCAAGACAGTGTCCAAAATCAGCTCGTTTGCCCCTCATTTGCCTAAAGTCAGGGTAGCCTGGACACCGTTTCTCTGAAACAGGAGCGAACAATAAGCCTGCCGTTAATACTTCTTTGTTTCTCCAATTTGAGGCCTACTGATTTTAGGTATCGATTCTTTAGGTGATTTAGAGTCATGCGAAAACACAAGCACCTCTGCAGGGCTTTGAAGAACTCATTTGACCCAAAGAATCCCTATTGTCATTTGATGGAGTGCAGGAACCTAACAGAGGAAGGCAAGAGACTTCATCCACAATGAATGATATTTTTTGCCATTTCGGTTTTGGAAGCTCACGTGGGATCATTCTTAAGATCCATCAGGTGCTGAGAATCTAAGTCACAGCCACACACAGGTCCAAGAGGCTGATAAAGAGCCACAGGTGAGGCCCATTCATTTCAATTTGAAAACTGTTTTCTTCAGGCTTCACAAAGGGGTGGCCTGAGGCAAAGACCTTCCTGACATTCAGTGCAACACAACAATAAGTAAGCAAAAGGCCCAAAGCAGGGTTTCTGCACTGAGACTTTCCTGGTCACACTGATATCTGAGTTTTTTGAGATGCTCGCCATTCTCTTCAGCTATCCAGTACATGGCCATGTCACAGAGCTTGGAGGTGGTACATATTTTGTACACAAATCCATGAGCCTATTCTGGAGAGTGGCCAGAATTCAGGAAGAAAACAACAACTTAGAAAGATAGCAGGTGTTGCACATTGATAAGACAAGCTGCAGTCCATTCATATATTGGGCAGGATGAATTATGGGAAGATTTATACTAGACAGGACACATCCATTAATGCATTCTCTTTTCTAATGTCTACAACAACGGACACAGTGGGATACACAGAAAGAGAAACACTCGCCATGTCAAATGACTTACTAGAAACTGTCCACTCCAAACCAAACAAACCGCCTTTTCTATCTATTCTCAGAACATGAGACAAAACAACAAACCCACACCAACTCCCACAAAGGCACCTCCTTCCCCCAAGTACGTCTGTGACTATCCGGAGTGTCCTCTGACTGGTGGGCCATACTATGTTCCCCCGAAATGGCCTGTCTTCTCTCAGATCTTGATTCCTTGACCAACTCTGTGAAGATGTCAGGAAAAAGTGGTTAGCCACTACCTGTTTTCTCAGGAAAGGTCCATCTTCAGAGCTCTCCTGGCATTTGGCCATCCTCACATCATTAGGTACCAAGAAAACTGACTCTGTCCTTGGTAAATCCAAACAAGTGAGCCCACTGGGACTGGGACTGGGACTGCCTCTGGGTGTCTGGCTTCTTGGATACCAAGTTCAGAGAGTTCCATCACCAAGGAAATGAGGTATTTCACATTCTTTGGAACTGAATGAGGTCACTGCCTTGGCAACCACTTTGTCCTAACAGTTGCTTCCAAGGGTAACATAAGATGGAGGTTGCCAGAACTTCCTGTGACACTTTCATAAGGTAGAATGTATATCACCATTGGCACCCGGGAACAGCTCTCCACTCAGCCCTGGTTTGGTCCATCTTCTGTACAATAAGAAGAGAGAGAGGCAGATTCAGACACATCCCTTCATCCTGACGAGGTTGTTTGCCATGGAAGATGACTTTTGCTCTCTCAGGTGCTTCATACCTGCCTACAACTTCTCCAGGTACCATTTGTGCATGGACATTTGAGGTTCTCATCAGGTGGAAGGTCCCCAACTTTCCTGTATTGTAAGAACCACTCTGTCTCTGATCTTCTGTAAAATGATTGAGGGAACAGTGTATACTTGGGGTTAAAAACAGGTTTGATTTGGATTACGAGTGATTCTGTGTGATGAATAATGGTATTGGGAACCTGCAATATTTACAAGAATATAGAGGTGAAATATAAGTAGGAAAACAGAAATCAAGGTATGATTTGAAGCCCAGAAGGGTTTTGCCCTTGATTGGGATACTTAGCTTTGAATGATGTTCTGCAAAGATGCCTCAGATAATTCCATATACAATGGCATAGGACCTTGTACTTTGGATGATTGAATTTAGAAGAGAACATCCAGTCAAAAAGGGATATTCAGTAGGATTAGGAAGATAGTCGGTAGGTTTAGGAAGAAGAGTGAGTATAGGATTTGGACCAAAACTTCTTTAGCAATAGACTTTCGGTTGTTGAGTGAATGTAAATGTCAGCACATATGAAGAGTCAGTCACTATGTTGAACTGGGGAAAATATGTAGAAAAGCAGATATCAATAGAAACATTACGAAATCAGGCAAAGTATAAAGTGAGTGATAGAATTAGACATTTTCAACAGGGTTGAGTTTGAATATATAAATTAGGAAAAAAACAAATATGTAGTCACCAATAGGATTGACAATTGACAGCATTAGGCAACCTGGACATGGATGTTTTTAGAAATCCATGTTCACTTTCCATTTAGGCTTTGGTACAATCATAAGTGTGACCTTTCCATTTTTTGTCCAGAATATTACTGTGATAATGAGGTGACATGAGTATTTCTTTCACCATTTCTGGGAGCAATATATTGAAGATGTAAAATGAGAATCGGGGGTACAAAGAGGTGTACCCTGTTTCTAGGAACATAGAGAAAAAGCATGAATTGACCATACTGTGAATAAATAATATAACTTTTTTGAACTTTAAATAATGAATTGAACTGATATCTGAAAAATTAAAGGAAATCGTATATTGATATACAATCATTCATTCCAACCAGGTATATATGTAATGGAAATATTTGTGTTTAGGTTTATCATAAAGAGTGTGTGAGTTTTGCTTCAAAATGATTATGGAAATTCAAAATAATGTGTTTGCAAAGAAGTCTCATGAAAAGACCAGTCAAGAATACCCTGACAATACATGTGTTCTGAAGCAAGAAGTGGTGAAAGTTGAAACAAATGCTTATTAATTTGTGAACTTGTGGATGAAATGTATATCCTGTGATGTGCAAAAACTGAAGAAACAATAATGTACCAGTGTCGAATACAAATGAATGACAAATTACATATCATGTCCCATAGGAGTCTACTTGCATTGATGTTAGACTGGGTCAGTTACTGTAGAATAATTAGGATTTGTATGCACCATTCACTGAAGTTAGTTTTCAGTACTAGGAAACAAATATGTATTTCAGGTGGATGAATATTTCTGATTATCATCTTGTGAAAAGTGGATTATAAATCCACATACATGAACATGAATGAATTTAGAGAGTGTATATTAGACACATATATTTCATATTTTGAAAAATTTGGAGAGTATATCTATATCTATATCTATATCTATACACACACACACACACACACACACACACACAACTCACAGACATTAAAAAGTACCAATATAAATGCCAATCGAAATTCATCAGTAAATATGTATCATCCACAAATGCAAAAATATTTATTTTACTGAACATGAGTTAATGTATAATGTTGTTCTACTAGGACGCTCTCCTATAGGTTGAATTTTCATTTCCAACAGCATTTAGGAGGAGTGAACTCTTCTCACAATTTGTATCTGCCAAGACAGCCACCTCACAAAAATGTACGTGTGATACCTGGTAGGATTCTATATATGCATATAAATATACATGTGTGAATAGGCTACAGAAAAGGGAAATAAGAATTCACATATTTGTTAAGCTTAAAAACACATGGAGAATATTTCAAATAAATTTGACTAGATTTATAACTCCTACCTTATAAAATGCAAATGTCAAGTCCAACTATACAACATGTCTCCTCTGAAGTACTTGTATTTCCAATGTGTTGGGCTAATTTTCTCCATTATATTAGGATGAATAGTCTGAGTCTACTAGGTATGGGTTAGTGTCAGGGATTCAGTACTTCGAATGGAAATTTGGAAAATGAATCCAATGTGTATGTAAAAATATGCTGCACAAATATCCTCCCGCTCTCATCCAGAACAATGCCTTAACATTACCTTCACCCCAAGTAAGACACAATTAGAGGAGAAGAGTTACAAAATCAGTGAATACATATCTGGAATGGAAAATGCTCAGGAGTTCACAAACTTGGAGCTGGTAGAGGAGTTTCCTAAACTAAGGGACAGGGTAAACACTCCACAAACATGGAGCTCTGCTGGCCTAAAAACTTTTTGAGAAAGTGCCTCTGAGCTTCCACACTTGAAATATATGTAGTTTTCAGGAGATTTGGCTTCCTCTGTAGTGAGACCATCAAAGCTGGGTCTGCATCTATGTGACCTGGAGGACATGGTTTCTTATTTTCCAATGAACAAGATGAAGCAGTGCTGAATCCTCTCTTTGTAGGTAAACTGAGGCCACTGGGGACTAAGTGTCTCCCCGTGTGGACTGTGAAGCCATTTGGTCCTCTTCCACTTTTTGTGGTGTTTTTGCTGCTGCACTGTGAGTTTGGTATTTGTTTCACGAAATACTAGGAGCTAAACTGGGACACAGTGCTGGAGGGAGTTCTGTCACGTGTGGTGGGTCAGGGTCTGCAAGAGAATGCACCAACTAGGCTCCTATCTCTCACAGCTTGCCCCATTGCCCCCTTGTCCATATCAACCTGATTCTTAATTTTCCTCTGAAAACTCTCCATATAACAAGATGCCTTTACATATAAGGGTCTGTTGGCTGCACCATGTCAGTTACAAGCCATTTGGAATCCAATGGTAGATCCACATGGCCCTACCACAGATGTTTTATCAAACACCTCCCCACCACTGCTCTAGACCCACTACTCAGCAGGCTCCAAATTTCTGGCATCTCTGTTCTACACCATTTTCATGAAACTCAGTAAATCAAGGCACTGTCTGGTATACTCATGATCAGCAACAGGACATCCAATGTTTCTCCAGTGCCACCTGGTCATAGGAATTTCAAAAATTTCATGGTATTTATCTAGCCATTTTTCAACCATGAAGTTGGAGGCACTGTGGGTTTCAGTTCATTCAGCAAACATTAAATGGTGAGGAAGCTCATTTCAATGAAATCTCTGGAGAACACTCACAGGCACGGCTTCCCAAAGAGTGGACAAAAGGTCACATTAGGCCAGGCCCATTGAGGTCTACAATGTGAGGTCCATGTGTGTTTTGACTCTCAACTATGGCTGCCATTTCTTTAAGAATAAAATCATGTGATATCCTTGCTGAGATTCCCAGGCCTCTGTGGAAATCCACCCGGGGCCTAGGTCTCAGTTTCCAAGAGCGACTTTCATGCGTGGCCTCTTAAAATCCCAACAAAATTCATGGCAATGCTTCTATGAGTGCAGTTCAAAAACCCAGTCTCTAAGGGGAATCACACAAGAGTTCAAGCTCACGTGGACCCAGTCATTTTTTCCAATGCATCACAAATGACCAAAATTAAAACCAAAACACTCCCACATGGCCTTCATCTTATTCCATATAGTCAATCATCTTAACCTCTGGCTGGAGGTTTCCATGAGGGGCGCTGCCCAAGAGAGTGTCCAAAATCAGCTCGTTTGCCCCTCATTTGCCTAAAGTCAGGGTAGCCTGGACACCGTTTCTCTGAAACAGGAGCGAACAAATAAGCCTGCCGTTAATACTTCTTTGTTTCTCCAATTTGAGGCCTACTGATTTTAGGTATCGATTCTTTAGGTGATTTAGAGTCATGCGAAAACACAAGCACCTCTGCAAGGCTTTGAAGAACTCATTTGACCCAAAGAATCCCTATTGTCATTTGATGGAGTGCAGGAACCTAACAGAGGAAGGCAAGAGACTTCATCCACAATGAATGATATTTTTTGCCATTTCGGTTTTGGAAGCTCACGTGGGATCATTCTTAAGATCCATCAGGTGCTGAGAATCTAAGTCACAGCCACACACAGGTCCAAGAGGCTGATAAAGAGCCACAGGTGAGGCCCATTCATTTCAATTTGAAAACTGTTTTCTTCAGGCTTCACAAAGGGGTGGCCTGAGGCAAAGACCTTCCTGACATTCAGTGCAACACAACAATAAGTAAGCAAAAGGCCCAAAGCAGGGTTTCTGCACTGAGACTTTCCTGGTCACACTGATATCTGAGTTTTTTGAGATGCTCGCCATTCTCTTCAGCTATCCAGTACATGGCCATGTCACAGAGCTTGGAGGTGGTACATATTTTGTACACAAATCCATGAGCCTATTCTGGAGAGTGGCCAGAATTCAGGAAGAAAACAACAACTTAGAAAGATAGCAGGTGTTGCACATTGATAAGACAAGCTGCAGTCCATTCATATATTGGGCAGGATGAATTATGGGAAGATTTATACTAGACAGGACACATCCATTAATGCATTCTCTTTTCTAATGTCTACAACAACGGACACAGTGGGATACACAGAAAGAGAAACACTCGCCATGTCAAATGACTTACTAGAAACTGTCCACTCCAAACCAAACAAACCGCCTTTTCTATTTATTCTCAGAACATGAGACAAAACAACAAACCCACACCCACTCCCACAAAGGCACCTCCTTCCCCCAAGTACGTCTGTGACTATCCGGAGTGTCCTCTGACTGGTGGGCCATACTATGTTCCCCCGAAATGGCCTGTCTTCTCTCAGATCTTGATTCCTTGACCAACTCTGTGAAGATGTCAGGAAAAAGTGGTTAGCCACTACCTGTTTTCTCAGGAAAGGTCCATCTTCAGAGCTCTCCTGGCATTTGGCCATCCTCACATCATTAGGTACCAAGAAAACTGAATCTGTCCTTGGTAAATCCAAACAAGTGAGCCCACTGGGACTGGGACTGGGACTGCCTCTGGGTGTCTGGCTTCTTGGATACCAAGTTCAGAGAGTTCCATCACCAAGGAAATGAGGTATTTCACATTCTTTGGAACTGAATGAGGTCACTGCCTTGGCAACCAATTTGTCCTAACAGTTGCTTCCAAGGGTAACATAAGATGGAGGTTGCCAGAACTTCCTGTGACACTTTCATAAGGTAGAATGTATATCACCATTGGCACCCGGAAACAGCTCTCCACTCAGCCCTGGTTTGGTCCATCTTCTGTACAATAAGAAGAGAGAGAGGCAGATTCAGACACATCCCTTCATCCTGACCAGGTTGTTTGCCATGGAAGATGACTTTTGCTCTCTCAGGTGCTTCATACCTGCCTACAACTTCTCCAGGTACCATTTGTGCATGGACATTTGAGGTTTTCATCAGGTGGAAGGTCCCAAACTTTCCTGTATTGTAAGAACCACTCTGTCTCTGCTCTTCTGTAAAATGATTGAGGGAACAGTGTATACTTGGGGTTAAAAACAGGTTTGATTGGGATTACGAGTGATTCTGTGTGATGAATAATGGTATTGGGAACCTGCAATATTTACAAGAATATAGAGGTGAAATATAAGTAGGAAAACAGAAATCTAGGTATGATTTGAAGCCCAAAAGGGTTTTGCCCTTGATTGGGATACTTAGCTTTGAATGATGTTCTGCAAAGATGCCTCAGATAATTCCATATACAATGGCATAGGACCTTGTACATTGGATGATTGAATTTAGAAGAGAACATCCAGTCAAAAAAGGATATTCAGTAGGATTAGGAAGATAGTCGGTAGGTTTAGGAAGAAGAGTGAGTATAGGATTTGGACCAAAACTTCTTTAGCAATAGACTTTCGGTTGTTGAGTGAATGTAAATGTCAGCACATATGAAGAGTCAGTCACTATGTTGAACTGGGGAAAATATGTAGAAAAGCAGATATCAATAGAAACATTACGAAATCAGGCAAAGTATAAAGTGAGTGATAGAATTAGACATTTTCAACAGGGTTGAGTTTGAATATATAAATTAGGAAAAAAACAAATATGTAGTCACCAATAGGATTGACAATTGACAGCATTAGGCAACCTGGACATGGATGTTTTTAGAAATCCATGTTCACTTTCCATTTAGGCTTTGGTACAATCATAAGTGTGACCTTTCCATTTTTTGTCCAGAATATTACTGTGATAATGAGGTGACATGAGTATTTCTTTCACCATTTCTGGGAGCAATATATTGAAGATGTAAAATGAGAATCGGGGGTACAAAGAGGTGTACCCTGTTTCTAGGAACATAGAGAAAAAGCATGAATAGACCATACTGTGAATAAATAATATAACTTTTTTGAACTTTAAATAATGAATTGAACTGATATCTGAAAAATTAAAGGAAATCGTATATTGATATACAATCATTCATTCCAACCAGGTATATATGTAATGGAAATATTTGTGTTTAGGTTTATCATAAAGAGTGTGTGAGTTTTGCTTCAAAATGATTATGGAAATTCAAAATAATGTGTTTGGAAAAGACCAGTCAAGAATACCCTGACAATACATGTGTTCTGAAGCAAGAAGTGGTGAAAATTGAAACAAATGCATATTAATTTGTGAACTTGTGGATGAAATGTATATCCTGTGATGTGCAAAAACTGAAGAAACAATAATGTACCAGTGTCGAATACAAATGAATGACAAATTACATATCATGTCCCATAGGAGTCTACTTGCATTGATGTTAGACTGGGTCAGTTACTGTAGAATAATTAGGATTTGTATGCACCATTCACTGAAGTTAGTTTTCAGTACTATGAAACAAATATGTATTTCAGGTGGATGAATATTTCTGATTATAATCTTGTGAAAAGTGGATTATAAATCCACATACATGAACATGAATGAATTTAGAGAGTGTATATTAGACACATATATTTTATTTTTTGAAAAATTTGGAGAGTGTATCTATATCTATATCTATACCTATACACACACACACACACACACACACACACACACACACACACACACAACTCACAGACATTAAAAATTACCAATATAAATGCCAATCGAAATTCATCAGTAAATATGTATCATCCACAAATGCAAAAATATTTATTTTACTGAACATGAGTTAATGTATAATGTTGTTCTACTAGGACGCTCTCCTATAAGTTGAATTTTCATTTCCAACAGCATTTAGGAGGAGTGAACTCTTCTCACAATTTGTATCTGCCAAGACAGCCACCTCACAAAAATGTACGTGTGATACCTGGTAGGATTCTATATATGCATATAAATATACATGTGTGAATAGACTACAGAAAAAGGAAACAAGAATTCTCATATTTGTTAAGTTTAAAACACATGGAGAATATTTCAAATAAATTTGACTAGATTTATAACTCCTACCTTATATAATGCAAATGTCAAGTCCAACTATACAACATGTCTCCTCTGAAGTACTTGTATTTCTACTGTGTTGGGTTAATTTTCTCCATTATATTAGGATGAATAGTCTGAGTCTACTAGGTATGGGTTAGTGTCAGGGATTCAGTATTTCCAATGGAAAATTGGAAAATGAATCCAATGTGTATGTAAATATATGCTGCACAAAAATCCTCCCGCTCTCATCCAGAACAATGCCTTGACATTACCTTCACCCCAAGTAAGACACAATTAGAGGAGAAGAGTTACAAAATCAGTGAATACATATCTGGAATGGAAAATGCTCAGGAGTTCACAACCTTGGAGGTGGTAGAGGAGTTTCCAAAACTAAGGGACAGGGTAAACACTCCACAAACATGGAGATCTGCTGGCCTAAAAACTTTTTGAGAAACTGCCTCTGAGCTTCCACACTTGAAATATATGTAGTTTTCTGGAGATTTGGCTTCCTCTGTAGTGAGACCATCAAAGCTGGGTCTGCATCTATGTGACCTGGAGGACATGGTTTCTTATTTTCCAATGAACAAGATGAAGCAGTGCTGAATCCTCTCTTTGTAGGTAAACTGAGGCCACTGGGGACTAAGTGTCTCCCCGTGTGGACTGTGAAGCCATTTAGTCCTCTTCCACTTTTTGTGGTGTTTTTGCTGCTGCACTGTGAGTTTGGTATTTGTTTCACGAAATACTAGGAGCTAAACTGGGACACAGTGCTGGAGGGAGTTCTGTCACGTGTGGTGGGTCAGGGTCTGCAAGAGAATGCACCAACTAGGCTCCTATCTCTCACACCTTGCCCCATTGCCCCCTTGTCCATATCAACCTGATTCTTAATTTTCCTCTGAAAACTCTCCATATAACAAGACGCCTTTACATATAAGGGTCTGTTGGCTGCACCATGTCAGTTACAAGCCATTTGGAATCCAATGGTAGATCCACATGGCCCTACCACGGATGTTTTATCAAACACCTCCCCACCACTGCTCTAGACCCACTACTCAGCAGGCTCCAAATTTCTGGCATCTCTGTTCTACACCATTTTCATGAAACTCAGTAAATCAAGGCACTGTCTGGTATACTCATGATCAGCAACAGGACATCCAATGTTTCTCCAGTGCCACCTGGTCATAGGAATTTCAAAAATTTCATGGTATTTATCTAGCCATTTTTCAACCATGAAGTTGGAGGCACTGTGGGTTTCAGTTCATTCAGCAAACATTAAATGGTGAGGAAGCTCATTTCAATGAAATCTCTGGAGAACTCTCACAGGCACGGCTTCCCAAAGAGTGGACAAAAGGTCACATTAGGCCAGGCCCATTGAGGTCTACAATGTGAGGTCCATGTGTGTTTTGACTCTCAACTATGGCTGCCATTTCTTTAAGAATAAAATCATGTGATATCCTTGCTGAGATTCCCAGGCCTCTGTGGAAATCCACCCGGGGCCTAGGTCTCAGTTTCCAAGAGCGACTTTCATGCGTGGCCTCTTAAAATCCCAACAAAATTCATGGCAATGCTTCTCTGAGTTCAGTTCCAAAACCCAGTCTCTAAGGGGAATCACACCAGAGTTCAAGCTCACGTGGACCCAGTCTTTTTTTCCAATGCAACACAAATGACCAAAATTAAAACCAAAACACTCCCACATGGCCTTCATCTTATTCCATATAGTCAATCATCTTAACCTCTGGCTGGAGGTTTCCATGAGGGGCGCAGCCCAAGACAGTGTCCAAAATCAGCTCGTTTGCCCCTCATTTGCCTAAAGTCAGGGTAGCCTGGACACCGTTTCTCTGAAACAGGAGCGAACAAATAAGCCTGCCGTTAATACTTCTTTGTTTCTCCAATTTGAGGCCTACTGATTTTAGGTATCGATTCTTTAGGTGATTTAGAGTCATGCGAAAACACAAGCACCTCTGCAAGGCTTTGAAGAACTCATTTGACCCAAAGAATCCCTATTGTCATTTGATAGATTGCAGGAACCTAACAGAGGAAGGCAAGAGACTTCATCCACAATGAATGATATTTTTTGCCATTTTGGTTTTGGAAGCTCACGTGGGATAATTCTTAAGATCCATCAGGTGCTGAGAATCTAAGTCACAGCCACACACAGGTCCAAGAGGCTGATAAAGAGCCACAGGTGAGGCCCATTCATTTCCATTTGAAAACTGTTTTCTTCAGGCTTCACAAAGGGGTGGCCTGAGGCAAAGACCTTCCTGACATTCAGTGCAACACAACAATAAGGAAGCAAAAGGCCCAAAGCAGGGTTTCTGCACTGAGACTCTCCTGGTCACACTGATATCTGAGTTTTTTGAGATGCTCGCTATTCTCTTCAGCTATCCAGTACATGGCCATGTCACAGAGCTTGGAGGTGGTACATATTTTGTACACAAATCCATGAGCCTATTCTGGAGAGTGGCCAGAATTCAGGAAGAAAACAACAACTTAGGAAGATAGCAGGTGTTGCACATTGATAAGACAAGCTGCAGTCCATTCATATATTGGGCAGGATGAATTATGGGAAGATTTATACTAGACAGGACACATCCATTAATGCATTCTCTTTTCTAATGTCTACAACAATGGACACAGTGGGATACACAGAAAGAGAAACACTCGCCATGTCAAATGACTTACTAGAAACTGTCCACTCCAAACCAAACAAACCGCCTTTTCTATCTATTCTCAGAACATGAGACAAAACAACAAACCCACACCCACTCCCACAAAGGCACCTCCTTCCCCCAAGTACGTCTGTGACTATTCGGAGTGTCCTCTGACTGGTGGGCCATACTATGTTCCCCCGAAATGGCCTGTCTTCTCTCAGATCTTGATTCCTTGACCAACTCTGTGAAGATGTCAGGAAAAAGTGGTTAGCCACTACCTGTTTTCTCAGGAAAGGTCCATCTTCAGAGCTCTCCTGGCATTTGGCCATCCTCACATCATTAGGTACCAAGAAAACTGACTCTGTCCTTGGTAAATCCAAACAAGTGAGCCCACTGGGACTGGGACTGGGACTGCCTCTGGGTGTCTGGCTTCTTGGATACCAAGTTCAGAGAGTTCCATCACCAAGGAAATGAGGTATTTCACATTCTTTGGAACTGAATGAGGTCACTGCCTTGGCAACCACTTTGTCCTAACAGTTGCTTCCAAGGGTAACATAAGATGGAGGTTGCCAGAACTTCCTGTGACACTTTCATAAGGTAGAATGTATATCACCATTGGCACCCGGGAACAGCTCTCCACTCAGCCCTGGTTTGCTCCATCTTCTGTACAATAAGAAGAGAGAGAGGCAGATTCAGACACATCCCTTCATCCTGACCAGGTTGTTTGCCATGGAAGATGACTTTTGCTCTCTCAGGTGCTTCATACCTGCCTACAACTTCTCCAGGTACCATTTGTGCATGGACATTTGAGGTTCTCATCAGGTGGAAGGTCCCCAACTTTCCTGTATTGTAAGAACCACTCTGTCTCTGCTCTTCTGTAAAATGATTGAGGGAACAGTGTATACTTGGGGTTAAAAACAGGTTTGATTTGGATTACGAGTGATTCTGTGTGATGAATAATGGTATTGGGAACCTGCAATATTTACAAGAATATAGAGGTGAAATATAAGTAGGAAAACAGAAATCTAGGTATGATTTGAAGCCCAGAAGGGTTTTGCCCTTGATTGGGATACTTAGCTTTGAATGATGTTCTGCAAAGATGCCTCAGATAATTCCATATACAATGGCATAGGACCTTGTTCATTGGATGATTGAATTTAGAAGAGAACATCCAGTCAAAAAGGGATATTCAGTAGGATTAGGATGATAGTCGGTAGGTTTAGGAAGAAGAGTGAGTATAGGATTTGGACCAAAAGTTCTTTAGCAATAGACTTTCGGTTGTTGAGTGAATGTAAATGTCAGCACATATGATGAGTCAGTCACTATGTTGAACTGGGGAAAATATGTAGAAAAGCAGATATCAATAGAAACATTACGAAATCAGGCAAAGTATAAAGTGAGTGATAGAATTAGACATTTTCAACAGGGTTGAGTTTGAATATATAAATTAGGAAAAAAACAAATATGTAGTCACCAATAGGATTGACAATTGACAGCATAAGGCAACCTGGACATGGATGTTTTTAGAAATCCATGTTCACTTTCCATTTAGGCTTTGGTACAATCATAAGTGTGACCTTTCCATTTTTTGTCCAGAATATTACTGTGATAATGAGGTGACATGAGTATTTCTTTCACCATTTCTGGGAGCAATATATTGAAGATGTAAAATGAGAATCGGGTGTACAAAGAGGTGTACCCTGTTTCTAGGAACATAGAGTAAAAGCATGAATAGACCATACTGTGAATAAATAATATAACTTTTTTGAACTTTAAATAATGAATTGAACTGATATCTGAAAAATTAAAGGAAATCGTATATTGATATACAATCATTCATTCCAACCAGGTATATATGTAATGGAAATATTTGTGTTTAAGTTTATCATAAAGAGTGTGTGAGTTTTGCTTCAAAATGATTATGGAAATTCAAAATAATGTGTTTGGAAAGAAGTCTCATGAAAAGACCAGTCAAGAATACCCTGACAATACATGTGTTCTGAATCAAGAAGTGGTTAAAGTTGAAACAAATGCTTATTAATTTGTGAACTTGTGGATGAAATGTATATCCTGTGATGTGCAAAAACTGAAGAAACAATAATGTACCAGTGTCGAATACAAATGAATGACAAATTACATATCATGTCCCATAGGAGTCTACTTGCATTGATGTTAGACTGGGTCAGTTACTGTAGAATAATTAGGATTTGTATGCACCATTCACTGAAGTTAGTTTTCAGTACTAGGAAACAAATATGTATTTCAGGTGGATGAATATTTCTGATTATAATCTTGTGAAAAGTGGATTATAAATCCACATACATGAACATGAATGAATTTAGAGTGTATATTAGACATATATTTCATATTTTGAAAAATTTGCAGAGTATATCTATATCTATATCTGTATATACACACACACACACACAACACTCACAGACATTGAAAAGTACCAATATAAATGCCAATCGAAATTCATCAGTAAATATGTATCATCCACAAATGCAAAAATATTTATTTTACTGAACATGAGTTAATGTATAATGTTGTTCTACTAGGACGCTCTCCTATAAGTTGAATTTTCATTTCCAACAGCATTTAGGAGGAGTGAACTCTTCTCACAATTTGTATCTGCCAAGACAGCCACCTCACAAAAATGTACGTGTGATACCTGGTAGGATTCTATATATGCATATAAATATACATGTGTGAATAGACTACAGAAAAAGGAAACAAGAATTCACATATTTGTTAAGTTTAAAACACATGGAGAATATTTCAAATAAATTTGACTAGATTTATAACTCCTACCTTATATAATGCAAATGTCAAGTCCAACTATACAACATGTCTCCTCTGAAGTACTTGTATTTCTACTGTGTTGGGTTAATTTTCTCCATTATATTAGGATGAATAGTCTGAGTCTACTAGGTATGGGTTAGTGTCAGGGATTCAGTATTTCCAATGGAAAATTGGAAAATGAATCCAATGTGTATGTAAATATATGCTGCACAAATATCCTCCCGCTCTCATCCAGAACAATGCCTTGACATTACCTTCACCCCAAGTAAGACACAATTAGAGGAGAAGAGTTACAAAATCAGTGAATACATATCTGGAATGGAAAATGCTCAGGAGTTCACAACCTTGGAGGTGGTAGAGGAGTTTCCAAAACTAAGGGACAGGGTAAACACTCCACAAACATAGAGCTCTGCTGGCCTAAAAACTTTTTGAGAAACTGCCTCTGAGCTTCCACACTTGAAATATATGTAGTTTTCTGGAGATTTGGCTTTTTCTGTAGTGAGACCATCAAAGCTGGGTCTGCATCTATGTGACCTGGAGGACATGGTTTCTTATTTTCCAATGAACAAGATGAAGCAGTGCTGAATCCTCTCTTTGTAGGTAAACTGAGGCCACTGGAGACTAAGTGTCTCCCCGTGTGGACTGTGAAGCCATTTAGTCCTCTTCCACTTTTTGTGGTGTTTTTGCTGCTGCACTGTGAGTTTGGTATTTGTTTCACGAAATACTAGGAGCTAAACTGGGACACAGTGCTGGAGGGAGTTCTGTCACGTGTGGTGGGTCAGGGTCTGCAAGAGAATGCACCAACTAGGCTCCTATCTCTCACACCTTGCCCCATTGCCCCCTTGTCCATATCAACCTGATTCTTAATTTTCCTCTGAAAACTCTCCATATAACAAGACGCCTTTACATATAAGGGTCTGTTGGCTGCACCATGTCAGTTACAAGCCATTTGGAATCCAATGGTAGATCCACATGGCCCTACCACGGATGTTTTATCAAACACCTCCCCACCACTGCTCTAGACCCACTACTCAGCAGGCTCCAAATTTCTGGCATCTCTGTTCTACACCATTTTCATGAAACTCAGTAAATCAAGGCACTGTCTGGTATACTCATGATCAGCAACAGGACATCCAATGTTTCTCCAGTGCCACATGGTCGTAGGAATTTCAAAAATTTCATGGTATTTATCTAGCCATTTTTCAACCATGAAGTTGGAGGCACTGTGGGTTTCAGTTCATTCAGCAAACATTAAATGGTGAGGAAGCTCATTTCAATGAAATCTCTGGAGAACTCTCACAGGCACGGCTTCCCAAAGAGTGGACAAAAGGTCACATTAGGCCAGGCCCATTGAGGTCTACAATGTGAGGTCCATGTGTGTTTTGACTCTCAACTATGGCTGCCATTTCTTTAAGAATAAAATCATGTGATATCCTTGCTGAGATTCCCAGGCCTCTGTGGAAATCCACCCGGGGTCTAGGTCTCAGTTTCCAAGAGCTACTTTCATGCTTCGCCTCTTAAAATCCCAGCAAAATTCATGGCAATGCTTCTCAGAGTTCAGTTCCAAACCCAGTCTCTAAGGGGAATCACACCAGAGTTCAAGCTCACGTGGACTAAGTCATTTTTTCCAATGCAACACAAATGACCAAAATTAAAACCAAAACACTCCCACATGGCCTTCATCTTATTCCATATAGTCAATCATCTTAACCTCTGGCTGGAGGTTTCCATGAGGGGCGCAGCCCAAGACAGTGTCCAAAATCAGCTCGTTTGCCCCTCATTTGCCTAAAGTCAGGGTAGCCTGGACACCGTTTCTCTGAAACAGGAGCGAACAAATAAGCCTGCAGTTAATACTTCTTTGTTTCTCCAATTTGAGGCCTACTGATTTTAGGTATCGATTCTTTAGGTGATTTAGAGTCATGCGAAAACAAAAGCACCTCCGCAGGGCTTTGAAGAACTCATTTGACCCAAAGAATCCCTATTGTCATTTGATGGAGTGCAGGAACCTAACAGAGGAAGGCAAGAGACTTCATCCACAATGAATGATATTTTTTGCCATTTTGGTTTTGGAAGCTCACGTGGGAGCATTCTTAAGATCCATCAGGTGCTGAGAATCTAAGTCACAGCCACACACAGGTCCAAGAGGCTGATAAAGAGCCACAGGTGAGGCCCATTCATTTCCATTTGAAAACTGTTATCTTCAGGCTTCACAAAGGGGTGGCCTGAGGCAAAGACCTTCCTGACATTCAGTGCAACACAACAATAAGTAAGCAAAAGGCCCAAAGCAGGGTTTCTGCACTGAGACTTTCCTGGTCACACTGATATCTGAGTTTTTTGAGATGCTCGCCATTCTCTTCAGCTATCCAGTACATGGCCATGTCACAGAGCTTGGAGGTGGTACATATTTTGTACACAAATCCATGAGCCTATTCTGGAGAGTGGCCAGAATTCAGGAAGAAAACAACAACTTAGAAAGAAAGCAGGTGTTGCACATTGATAAGACAAGCTGCAGTCCATTCATATATTGGGCAGGATGAATTATGGGAAGATTTATACTAGACAGGACACATCCATTAATGCATTCTCTTTTCTAATGTCTACAACAACGGACACAGTGGGATACACAGAAAGAGAAACACTCGCCATGTCAAATGACTTACTAGAAACTGTCCACTCCAAACCAAACAAACCGCCTTTTCTATCTATTCTCAGAACATGAGACAAAACAACAAACCCACACCCACTCCCACAAAGGCACCTCCTTCCCCCAAGTACGTCTGTGACTATCCGGAGTGTCCTCTGACTGGTGGGCCATACTATGTTCCCCCGAAATGGCCTGTCTTCTCTCAGATCTTGATTCCTTGACCAACTCTGTGAAGATGTCAGGAAAAAGTGGTTAGCCACTACCTGTTTTCTCAGGAAAGGTCCATCTTCAGAGCTCTCCTGGCATTTGGCCATCCTCACATCATTAGGTACCAAGAAAACTGACTCTGTCCTTGGTAAATCCAAACAAGTGAGCCCACTGGGACTGGGACTGGGACTGCCTCTGGGTGTCTGGCTTCTTGGATACCAAGTTCAGAGAGTTCCATCACCAAGGAAATGAGGTATTTTACATTCTTTGGAACTGAATGAGGTCACTGCCTTGGCAACCACTTTGTCCTAACAGTTGCTTCCAAGGGTAACATAAGATGGAGGTTGCCAGAACTTCCTGTGACACTTTCATAAGGTAGAATGTATATCACCATTGGCACCCGGAAACAGCTCTCCACTCAGCCCTGGTTTGCTCCATCTTCTGTACAATAAGAAGAGAGAGAGGCAAATTCAGACACATCCCTTCATCCTGACCAGGTTGTTTGCCATGGAAGATGACTTTTGCTCTCTCAGGTGCTTCATACCTGCCTACAACTTCTCCAGGTACCATTTGTGCATGGACATTTGAGGTTCTCATCAGGTGGAAGGTCCCCAACTTTCCTGTATTGTAAGAACCACTCTGTCTCTGCTCTTCTGTAAAATGATTGAGGGAACAGTGTATACTTGGGGTTAAAAACAGGTTT
Source organism: Callospermophilus lateralis (assembly GCF_048772815.1). NCBI lineage: Eukaryota > Metazoa > Chordata > Mammalia > Rodentia > Sciuridae > Callospermophilus > Callospermophilus lateralis. The sequence goes on from NW_027517391.1 coordinate 41,181, forward strand.
GATTTGGATTACGAGTGATTCTGTGTGATGAATAATGGTATTGGGAACCTGCAATATTTACAAGAATATAGAGGTGAAATATAAGTAGGAAAACAGAAATCTAGGTATGATTTGAAGCCCAGAAGGGTTTTGCCCTTGATTGGGATACTTAGCTTTGAATGATGTTCTGCAAAGATGCCTCAGATAATTCCATATACAATGGCATAGGACCTTGTACATTGGATGATTGAATTTAGAAGAGAACATCCAGTCAAAAAGGGATATTCAGTAGGATTAGGAAGATAGTCGGTAGGTTTAGGAAGAAGAGTGAGTATAGGATTTGGACCAAAAGTTCTTTAGCAATAGACTTTCGGTTGTTGAGTGAATGTAAATGTCAGCACATATGAAGAGTCAGTCACTATGTTGAACTGGGGAAAATATGTAGAAAAGCAGATATCAATAGAAACATTACGAAATCAGGCAAAGTATAAAGTGAGTGATAGAATTAGACATTTTCAACAGCGTTGAGTTTGAATATATAAATTAGGAAAAAAACAAATATGTAGTCACCAATAGGATTGACAATTGACAGCATTAGGCAACCTGGACATGGATGTTTTTAGAAATCCATGTTCACTTTCCATTTAGGCTTTGGTACAATCATAAGTGTGACCTTTCCATTTTTTGTCCAGAATATTACTGTGATAATGAGGTGACATGAGTATTTCTTTCACCATTTCTGGGAGCAATATATTGAAGATGTAAAATGAGAATCGGGGGTACAAAGAGGTGTACCCTGTTTCTAGGAACATAGAGAAAAAGCATGAATAGACCATACTGTGAATAAATAATATAACTTTTTTGAACTTTAAATAATGAATTGAACTGATATCTGAAAAATTAAAGGAAATCGTATATTGATATACAATCATTCATTCCAACCAGGTATATATGTAATGGAAATATTTGTGTTTAGGTTTATCATAAAGAGTGTGTGAGTTTTGCTTCAAAATGATTATGGAAATTCAAAATAATGTGTTTGGAAAAGACAAGTCAAGAATACTCTGACAATACATGTGTTCTGAAGCAAGAAGTGGTGAAAATTGAAAAAAAGGCATATTAATTTGTGAACTTGTGGATGAAATGTATATCCTGTGATGTGCAAAAACTGAAGAAACAATAATGTACCAGTGTCGAATACAAATGAATGACAAATTACATATCATGTCCCATAGGAGTCTACTTGCATTGATCTTAGACTGGGTCAGTTACTGTAGAATAATTAGGATTTGTATGCACCATTCACTGAAGTTAGTTTTCAGTACTATGAAACAAATATGTATTTCAGGTGGATGAATATTTCTGATTATAATCTTGTGAAAAGTGGATTATAAATCCACATACATGAACATGAATGAATTTAGAGAGTGTATATTAGACACATATATTTCATTTTTTGAAAAATTTGGAGAGTGTATCTATATCTATATCTATACCTATACACACACACACACACACACACACACACACACACACACACATAACTCACAGACATTAAAAATTACCAATATAAATGCCAATCGAAATTCATCAGTAAATATGTATCATCCACAAATGCAAAAATATTTATTTTACTGAACATGAGTTAATGTATAATGTTGTTCTACTAGGACGCTCTCCTATAAGTTGAATTTTCATTTCCAACAGCATTTAGGAGGAGTGAACTCTTCTCACAATTTGTATCTGCCAAGACAGCCACCTCACAAAAATGTACGTGTGATACCTGGTAGGATTCTATATATGCATATAAATATACATGTGTGAATAGACTACAGAAAAAGGAAACAAGAATTCTCATATTTGTTAAGTTTAAAACACATGGAGAATATTTCAAATAAATTTGACTAGATTTATAACTCCTACCTTATATAATGCAAATGTCAAGTCCAACTATACAACATGTCTCCTCTGAAGTACTTGTATTTCTACTGTGTTGGGTTAATTTTCTCCATTATATTAGGATGAATAGTCTGAGTCTACTAGGTATGGGTTAGTGTCAGGGATTCAGTATTTCCAATGGAAAATTGGAAAATGAATCCAATGTGTATGTAAATATATGCTGCACAAATATCCTCCCGCTCTCATCCAGAACAATGCCTTGACATTACCTTCACCCCAAGTAAGACACAATTAGAGGAGAAGAGTTACAAAATCAGTGAATACATACCTGGAATGGAAAATGCTCAGGAGTTCACAACCTTGGAGGTGGTAGAGGAGTTTCCAAAACTAAGGGACAGGGTAAACACTCCACAAACATGGAGATCTGCTGGCCTAAAAACTTTTTGAGAAACTGCCTCTGAGCTTCCACACTTGAAATATATGTAGTTTTCTGGAGATTTGGCTTCCTCTGTAGTGAGACCATCAAAGCTGGGTCTGCATCTATGTTACCTGGAGGACATGGTTTCTTATTTTCCAATGAACAAGATGAAGCAGTGCTGAATCCTCTCTTTGTAGGTAAACTGAGGCCACTGGAGACTAAGTGTCTCCCCGTGTGGACTGTGAAGCCATTTGGTCCTCTTCCACTTTTTGTGGTGTTTTTGCTGCTGCACTGTGAGTTTGGTATTTGTTTCACGAAATACTAGGAGCTAAACTGGGACACAGTGCTGGAGGGAGTTCTGTCACGTGTGGTGGGTCAGGGTCTGCAAGAGAATGCACCAACTAGGCTCCTATCTCTCACACCTTGCCCCATTGCCCCCTTGTCCACATCAACCTGATTCTTAATTTTCCTCTGAAAACTCTCCATATAACAAGACGCCTTTACATATAAGGGTCTGTTGGCTGCACCATGTCAGTTACAAGCCATTTGGAATCCAATGGTAGATCCACATGGCCCTACCACGGATGTTTTATCAAACACCTCCCCACCACTGCTCTAGACCCACTACTCGGCAGGCTCCAAATTTCTGGCATCTCTGTTCTACACCATTTTCATGAAACTCAGTAAATCAAGGCACTGTCTGGTATACTCATGATCAGCAACAGGACATCCAATGTTTCTCCAGTGCCACCTGGTCATAGGAATTTCAAAAATTTCATGGTATTTATC